>NW_017731401.1:1028430-1043634 GCF_001890085.2 Hipposideros armiger | reverse complement strand
CCAGCAACTCACGGCAGCCCAGCTCCAGGTTGAGCTGTTGTTCACCATCTTAGCTGTAGAGGGCAGTGTCACTGGCCCTCATGTGGGATCTGAACTGGGGCCCCGCTGCTCAGAGCTGATGTCCCAAGCCAGCTCTTAACCAATGTGTCACTCAGCCAGCCCCGAGAATTAGCTTTTTTTATTGTAATGTAAGTTCCTGACATTAAGCTTTGATTGGGGAGGCATCCCTTTCAAAGACATCCATTTCAAATAATCACATTGACAGCAAGTTACACACAACTAGATAAAAAGCCAGGCCACCCACCCATGAAGTTCCCCGTTTTAGAAAGCTCTAGTTGCCTTAGGTAACTGACCATTTGAGTGACTGCTTGATTTTCCCTTCTCGCACTTTAATTCTCACACTTACATTGTAAGTTCACAAATAAAGAGTGAATCCATGAAACACTAGACACCCCATGCTCAACCCCAATAAAGGCAGAAACCCCAGGTTTGTGCGTTCTCTCCTTCTGTCTGTACCCATGACCTTGCTGTGTGGCCCTGGGCATGCTGTGTACCCTCCTCCAGGACCTGTGAGTAATAAGCTTTGTTTTTTCAAAGTTCCCTGATGGTTGTTGCTGAGGTCTATCTTGCAATCACAGTAAGAATCACAAGACCCAGTCCAGCTACAACACTGGCTGCTGTGGGGGAAGTGTCGGGGTGGGGTGGGGGGCTCACCACAAGCAGTACAGGACCAGATGAATGACCCTGCACATTTCTAGCCAATAGCATCACTATCGATAGGCTGAGACCTACCCAAAACAACCTCTATCTGAAGGATCTCCCCAACTTTTCCAACTGCCTCCTTTTCCCCCCCTCAATAAATCCTTTTTACATCTAATCATGTGTTGCATATGCTTCTCAGAAAACCCAAACTAATACAACTCAAACACATAATCAGATTGCCATTTTGGAAGGATCACTCTGGATGCTGCATGAGAATTGATTGGAGGAGTGTCAAGATGGATCTGGGTAGACCAGGTAGGAGATCATCTCAATAAGCCAGGCAAGGGCCAGCCGAGTTGGTTAAGAGCTGGCTTGGAATGCCAGCTCTGTGCAGCAGAGCCCCAGCTCAGATCCCACATGAGGGCCAGTGACACTGCCCTCTACAGCTAAGATGGTGAACAACAGCTCAACCTGGAGCTGGGCTGCGGTGAGTCGCTGGTGACGGCGTAGGTTGCAGCCCCTGCTGCAGTGGGCTGCTATAAGCAACCGTGTGTGGCTGGCAGCCAGCGTGAGCGGCCAGCAGCCAGTGTGAGCTGCCAAGAGCTGCTGTGAGCGGCCGTCCAGAGGCCAGCAACCGATCTGCCTCACCCGGGAAGAGCTCAATGACAATACCAACATGGGCCAGTGAGGCGACATCCTCCACAACTAGACTGAAGGATCAAAGAACAGCAACTTGTCTGCTTCCCTTCCCCAATTCCCCAACACTGTTCCCCCTCCCAATTCCACAATAAAATCTTTAAAAAAAATAAAAATAAAAATAAGCCAGGCAAAAGTTAGTGGTTTCTTATTGCAGGGTGATATCAGCCCACATTCACATAAAGCATGACAGATACCAGAATAAGTGAAGGATTTCAAGTTTCAGATCCCACTTGCCTATTTCTGGAGATGGGCTCTTCCCATTCTGAAAGTATCTCAAGATCTAAAAGAAGGAGAAGTATATTTGGAGGGCTTCTGTACCTGTAGCTAAACCAACTTGGTGAAAACAGGCACTGACTCCATGGAACTTTGAATGGCTTCCTTCAGCTAGTTTTAAAATATTCTGCGATTCAGATCCCAGTCAAGTTTTTAGCATTGTGAGATTTTTCAATGATAGAGATTATAGCATTGTTATTTGTGCTGCTATAATCAGAGAGGGGTCAGCATTTTCACCACTAACATTATATTCCCAGAGCCATAAAATTTACAACTTGCTGAAACATGGCATGCAAATTCAACCACAAAAAATTTCTAAATTTCCCACAAGGACTCCATCACTGAGTTCTTAAAAAGCAAAAATGGAAGTATAAGTAAAAGTTAGTTTAAAATTCACTTAACTTAAAATGGTGACTTCTATTAGACAGTCAAACTTGGTGAATGAAAAAAATCTTCATGTCAAGAAGCAAGGATTTTCTATGGGTATTAATTACCTCAGAGAGTCACTAAAAAACGTACATTTGTTGGACTTCTAGAAAACCCAATTGCTGCTCAATTTGGTGTTTCCTATAAGATTATGAAAAAGAATTTTTATACAGGACTTTATTTCTTTTTTTTAGGGGGAAAAATCCATTTGAAAAGCCATCATCATCTCTGATTCTTAAAAATAATGGAGGTGCTGAATTTAATCTTGAAAAACGATGGGAAATGAGGGCCAAAATCTTGACACCCAAAGTCCCATACAAATACCGAGTTATTTCTTATTCCCATCAGAAAGTGGACTAAAGAAGAGAAACTGAGTCTGCTATTTCATTCTCCTTTCACATTCATGCGGAGACAGCATCTTAACTGATAGTGCTGTATTTGAATGAGCAGTAAATATATTTTAAAGCTCATTTTTCCCATAGGTGGGGACTCACTTGACAACATTTCAGTGATGCCTTGGTGACACAGCAAGGGAAACCTCCCAGACTGAGCACTGGAGCCAAGGACTCAAGGAAGTTGGAGGGTGGAGTGGGGATTCCACTTATAGGTAGAATGGGCGTTTGTCATTTCCTCAAATTCCTCGAGACCACCCACAGGCATGAAGGATGAAGAGCAAAGCTTGAGGAATAGAGCCTGTCTTCAAAGAGTGCTTCCTGGGAGATTTAAGGGACAATAAGAAAATAATTTGTTGGCTTGTAAGTCAGCTGACATGGCTTTTGATCATTCAGATGGGACAGTTCTGCCTGGAAGGGATCAATCTTTTTTTTGTTGTTCCAAAGCCTAACACAAACAGATACGAATCAAAGGAGGTGTTCTTTCAATAAAGGAAATTCCAGAAAGGATGCCTAGGCTTAATTAAACTATAACCCTTTGTTTCAAGGGCTCTTCTTGCCCTTGCAAAAGGAAATGCGCTCTCCAAAGAAGCATGTGCTGGGACGGGTGAGCCAGAATTCTTCAACAAGTAAGGATCTGTCTACATTGGGGCAACATCTTGGGGAAGCCTTGAAGGGAATCGTGCCTGGAGTCCCGTCTGACTTAACTCATCATCACAGTCCTTCATCACAACATAATGAGTGTTATTACTTCCTCATGTGGCCTGTGGGCTTTGTTAATTAAAGAATGGAAAGGTAAGGAGTTCCAACGGTTTGCTTTTAATCAAAAGATGTGTTTTCCATCTTCAAGTTGCTGGGCAGCAAGTAAAGTATTTCGTCTGCCTTCCAATACCCAAAAGAGTCCAGCGAAAAAATTCAGCTGTTGGTTTGAGATTGTGTAGACAACACAGCAGATGACTGATGGTCTTTTTCTCTTCTTTCTACATTTAAAATCAATCGCATTGGCCAGACTGCCGCCTATACATAATAGCAGTTGATGAAATATAAAAGGTTATCCTATATCATCTCATCAATATATATAAAATTTTCTTAAAGAAAAAGGTCCATATCTTAAATTTTTGTGGGTATCTGATACAGTGCTAGGTCATCAGGTAGTATTCAACACCAGCTAACTGGAACTAACATATAGTGAGCGCCTATGAGGCCATTCTCTTCACCTTTTGGTACCTTAGTTTTCTCATAATACGGAAAATGCCATATCAGTTAGGATGCCTTTATCTACAAGTAATAGAACCCCACCCACAAAGAGGATTACACAATGAGAATGTTTATAATCATGCCCAGAAGTCCAAAGATAGAAGGCACTTCAGTGTGTCTGCTTTGCCCTCAAGCTAGCAGCTCTTATGATCACAAGATAGCTCCCAGATTTTCACGCATCCTGTGCAGACAAACCATGTATAGCAACAGAGGAAGCCCTGTCTCCTTCTGAGATCTCTTTAAAAGAATAAAGAAATCTTCCTCAGAATCTTCCCAGCAGCCTTCTCATCACCTTTTGTTGACTAGAATTTTATCTGTCGTTTATGGCTAGACAATCCCTCTCAAGAATAACGGGAAAACAATGACCTATCAGGATTGCCCCTGCTGCTAAGGGACAGGGAACATGTGAAGGACCTAAGTCACATGAGGGAGGTAAACACTCAAAAAAAAACTGAAGCTCTATCAGCAAGAAAAAAAAGAGAGAAATAGTTGTTACATGGGCAACGAACAACGTCTGTTATAAATGGGAATAAGTTTATCTTTCCCACAGAACTGATGCGAGAATAATATTTGAAAGTCCCTAGAAAGTGTCTGGCCTAAAAAAGGCATTTCATGAATATTATTCTTCGTTCCATTTTCCTTTGATTTCTCTCTTTTCCTCCAGTTACAGCCTGGGCTTATTTCTCTCTCCTCCATTTATTGGTTTAAGGGATTAAAATGACAGTATGTTAACCAGCAGCCTGGAAAAAGTCCCATGGTGCTCACCCCACCCCTGTGCTGACACACTGTAAGTTACCCCCAAAAGCCAGTAGGCTAATGTCCAGCTGCCCTGTGTACATTCCAACTGAAGGACATTTAAATAGCATAGCACTAATTAGCAGCAGCCTGATCCTCTTGAGCGTCCTTTCACTGCTATTCGATTATTCATCCTGAACAGTTGATTTGGGTGGAGGTTTTGGAAACTGGAGCTTTTCTGTGTTTAGTCATCATCATAATTTACAGTTAATATTTTGTAGGTTTGTTGTACAATTAAAATGACTAACACATGCAGTTAGCTCAGAGTTTCAAATTTGGGCCCTGAAATTCATATGCCCACACATAATGTTACGGAGAGAATGGCATAGTTAACAATGTGACTATAATGACTTAAAAAACGAAATAAACCAAACTACAGCAAAGTAGAGATTCTCATTATTTCTTTTTGCCTGGTGGACTTCTGTGAACTGACTTCATAGGTTTGGGGAGGTTGGTTGAACTGACATAATAATAATGTAATAGTTACCTTTATTCAAAGCTTGCCAGAAGCCAAGCACTCTTCTATGTGCTTTACATTTATTAATTAAATTTCTTTTAAATGAATTTATTTAATTAAAATGAAGAAACTGAGATACCATGATTAAGTAACTTACTCAAGAACACAAGTGTTAAAGCCAGAATCCAAACCCAGGTAGTCTTATGCCAAAGCCTACCGTTTTAACTATGTGCTAATGAAAACCTTAGAAAGCTTGATTTAGGTTAGTTAATACTTATGACATAAAGTAACTAACTGATGAAAATCTAACAAAGGTACATCCAATCTTTCTTTCCCTCCTCCACTCACCACACCAGGAAAAATATTTAGTCTCTTTCACCCCTGTCGTAACGGGCTCTTCCCGTTCTCCCTTCTCTTTCCTTGACTCCAGTTCAATTCACCTGTTTAAAAATGCAAACATCCTCCCACCAAGTACTGCCCCACTTTCACCCAATAGCTCCTGCTCAAAGCTTACTGAACATCTATTCTACCCTTTGGTCTGACCATCCTCTCTTAGCAGGCACACTGGAGGCGTGAAGCTTCTGAGGTGATTCCTGGGTCAGATGTATTACAGGAGGCCACCTTTGAAGAGACAGCTAGAAAGACATACACATCCTACCCTTGCTGAACTAGAAACGAGCAGAGTTAATGTTTGGCTGTGTGAACTTGAGGAAGCTAGGAACGTGGCATGGGATGGAGGTCTTAGATTCTGTTCCCTTCTCCACCCACACCCTAATGTCCCAGTATTATTACTGGCATTTTTTTCTAACCTAGAATGTTTTCCTGCCTCCTCCCTATCCATGCCCTTCCTTTACTTCCAAACTGTGCACAATATTTAATTTCTCCAGGAAAATTAAAAAGGTGAACCTAAATATTGTACTACCTTAAGGAGTAAGGAAGAATCAGAACTTCATGAGCCCCTTTGGAGGCTCATACCACCCTGAGTCACTGATGTGTACAATTACAGGCATTCACAAGTACCAAAATCATTAAAATGAGCCACCTTATTACCCAAACTCACTCCATCAACACCATGTTACTGCATCATGTTTTACTCACTTAACTAAAGCAAACAATGCTCCAAACAGTTCTGGATGTGGCAATAATTTTTTTAAATCATCTCAATACTATGTGAAAGAATGACCTTTTATGTACTTAAAAGACACTACCAAACTATGGCTATAGACAAACGGGTTTATAGTTGCTGGGTAGCACTAAGTTGCTCTGCAGAAGAAAGGCTGGTTGTGGTACAGGGAGAGGGTGTAAGGGAAACTAGAACAGAAAAACCAGATAATGTGATGAGAAAGAGCAGAGATAAACCCCTATTTGACTTCAGAGTTGGAGAGACTGAAAAAGAGGAAGATCTAAAGGGACTTTTTGAAGTGAAATAATATTGGAGTGAAATACTAATTTGGAGTAAAACAACATTGAACTGTGCAATGTCAATTACCCTCATGCCTTACAAAATATTCAGTAAAATTAACATTGTTGGCTTTTGCTTTGATGGTAGGAAATTGTTTAAGATGATTGCAAATAAATGTCAATGCTGCTTTCAAGTCAGAAAAGAAATACATCTCAGGGACAGTTGATTTACTGGTTACATGTGTAATAATAAAAATAACAATTTTCATCTCTTTGAAGATTAATCTTCCATTCCTTACTTGATATTCCTTTCCTTTTATTTATCTTCTATTTCTACTACACCTTTATTTTTTCTTTTAACAACAATCACACTTACAATTTACTTATTTACGTGCACCATTTTCCTCCCCACACACGTACATATGCATGCGTACACACCCACACCCAAACATGATTGAGAGCATCTTGAGGATAATAAAAGGTTGAGGACAATCTTGAGGATTGTCTTATTAATTTTGGTGTTCAGAGTATCCAATATCTTGCCTGGAACAGAGTAAATATTCAAAGTATACTTACTCAAAAATATACAAGCAAAACAAAAAAAACAAAAAAACAGAATTTGAATAAAGCTTTTAACTCTATACAAAGAACATTCACAACCAGGTGGGTGATCTAGAATATGCTTTTGTTACTAATGTTGAACATAATTATCTGCATTTGTATGATCGTCCCATTTAACCATTTTGGGGCAAGAAAAGCACCTCTTTCATTCACAATGTTTTTCTAGCTTACGAACATAACAATCAGTCTGAAAAATCTTGCAGACATATTCTTTGTGAAATTGTCTATAATGCGATCTAACTTTTTGGTACAAGACAGTGCAGACACACCCTAAATATGACTATAAATATGTTTGACCCTCAAGATCAGGAGATATTATATATTTTGCTAAAGCATCAATGAAACAGATTTCAAACCCAAACAGAATTATGTGGGAGTAACTGTCACCCTGTATATATTCTCAGTCCTATTGTGTCCTATTGTGCTAGAGCACACCACCACCAACACCACCACCACCAGCCCCAGATTTAGCAGGGTACATGGCTTCTCGTTAGATACTATAGTTCCTGCTTCCCTTGCAGCTAAATGTGGCCTTTTGACCATATTATCACTAGCAAAATATTATCAGAAGGTATGTATGCAATTTCTGGGTCATTTTCCTATAAGGAAAATGCTTAACCCCACTTCCTGTGTCTCCCTTCCTTCTGACTAGAATTGGATGATGTGCAGCAGAGAAGCAAGATTCTAAAATGAGGACAAGGGAAACATCTCAGAGCAGAGATTTTATCCTATTTTGTGCTGTGGACCTCTTAGGTGGTCCAGTAAAACCTACAGAGCCCTTCTTAGAATAATGTTTATAAATCCATAAAATAAAATATATAACATTATAAAGGAAAGTATATTAAAATATACTTCTTGAAATTATGTTTAAAAGTTTTACTATATAAGTATGTATTTATTAACCCATTAAATGGCAAGCTCTAGAGGCAGGTTTACTGTTAGTAGTGATGTAGTGTGACATTTTAAGATCTTTATAACAAATGAATATGATATAAAATTCTCTGTAATTTCTATCGATGGCAAAGTCATAGGTGCTGCTAATATCACTGTTGGTTATTACCTACATTCAAAAGTGAAGAAAAATACTAAATCTTACTTAGAGGTGAGTGAAAATAAAGATTTAACATATTCTATCTCAGTTCAACAGGTTCCCTAAATTCTACCCAGAGCCTCCCAAGGTCCATGGATCTAAAGTTAAGAACTTGCTCTGGGGAATGATGGAGAAGAAGATAAAGGATAACCTCATGGAGCAAATCCACCTATTTACCATGGATTTCCAACTTCCCTCTTGACTATTACATAAGAGAAAAATTAATTTCTATTTTATAATATTAAAGTTGCTGTATGTTAGAGCCTCTCTGTCATAGCAGCTTAGTCTGCATTCTAATGTAGTGGAATAGGATAGTCCATCAGAAAACTGTCCATTGCTGAGGCCAGATATCTTGAAGTCTATGAAATTCAGTTTTCTGCTGCTGGGGAAGAAAAGAAACCGGCGGTGGGGGGGGGGGGAAGACAGCGAAGAAGAGGTACCCAGAGCAGCAGCTCTCCTCACTGAGTTAGATACCAATGCTTAGTCACTCAGACATTCTTACTGTGACTATTCTTTAGTCAATACTAACAGTTTCCTGGGATCTCTGAAAAATGCAGCCTCAGTCATTTCGATTCAGAGAAATTTGGATGCCTCCTGTGTTTGATGTGGCTGGAACTACATCAAACAACAGTGATAAAGAATGCTTCTGAAGGATTTAGTCTAACTGGCTCTTAGTATTTCTGAAAGAAAAAAAGGAAAGCTTCCTCCAGCCATGATTGTGATTACTCACAAATTTTCCATTTACTATACAAATTTTAATCTCAGCCCATTATATGAAGCCAAATTAAGGCAGGAAACAGTTGATCTGAATAATTTTGTGTCATTCTCCAGAAAGACCTTACACAAAAGAGATAAAGAAACAAGTTTTAGTTGTTATTAAAAGATCACCAGAAAACCAGGCATGATAGGATCCTGAAAATTTTTCGTACTTGGCAGAATGTCTACTCAAGTTTCAGAGGAACAACTGGTTTTGTGTAAAAAGGTTAGAAAGGATTAAAGTCAGAGGGGAAAACAACTGCAGTGCTTTGCAAACACCACATGCCATTCTAAGTCAAAGGAACACAAATAGGAAAGGTAGGATTTATTAATACAAAGAAACCTCCCCCTGAATTCAGACTTTTACTAAAAGACTATCAAAAGATCTGTCCTCTTTGTTTTAAGATAGATGCTGAAAACTGAGGGAGGAGACTTACAAAAACCATATTGATGATGATAATAATAACAACCTCATATGTTGATCAAGTTTGTATAAAGTTGGCATTATTTTCCTCAAATGTTTGAGAGAATTCACCAGTGAAGACATCTGGGCCTGAGATTTTCTTTATGGGGAGGTTTTTCATTTTGAATATAATTTCCTTAACAGATATATGGTTGAGAAATTTTCTATCTCTTTTCTGTCAGATTTATTAATTTTTATTTGTCAAAGATTTTGTTCACTTCATCTAAGTCATTTAATTTATTGGCATACATTGGCCATAATATTTTCCTATTATTTTAATGTCTCCAAGATACCTAATAATGCCCCTCTTTTACCCCTAACATTGGTAATTTGTGTTTCTCTCTTTTGTCTTGATCAGTGTCATTAAAAGTTTCTTATCAATTGTTTTAATGAACCAACTTTTGGCTTTGTTGACTCTCTTCATTTTTTTTATTTCATGGACTTCTGCTCCTTGTTATTTCCTTCTTTCTACTCTTTGTATTTAATCTGCTTTTTCTCTTAGTAGCTCCTTAAGGCAGAAGATGAGAGTATTGATTTTTAAAACTTCTTTATTTTCAAATGCCAGTCTTTAAAACTATAAATTTCTCTTTAAGCACTACTCTACTGCATTCCACAAATTCTAATATGTGTTTTTGTTATAATTCAGTTCAAAATATTTTCTCCTTTTCCTTGTAATTTCTTCTTTGAAGCATGTTGTTTAATTTCTAAATATTCAGGGATTTTCTTGATATCTTTTTGTTATTGTTTTCTAATGTGTTCCAAGAACATACTCTGTACAAGTTCTGTCTTTTGAATTCTACTGAGAATTCTCTTTATGATTCATTCAGCATGACTTCTATCTTGGTAAATATTCTAAGCATACTTGAAAAGAGTAACTATTCTGCAGTTGTTTGATGTAGTGTTATGCAAATGTGAATTAAGTTAATATGGTTGGTAGGGTGATTCAGACTTTCTACATTCTTTCCAATTATTTGTCTACTTATTCTATCAATTACCAAGAGAGCAGTGTATTAAAATCTCCAACTATGATTATGGCTCTATTTCTCCCATCTGCTTTTGCTTTCTATATTTTGAGGTCCATACACTTTTAAAATTATTGTCCTCTTGATGATTTTCCCTTTTATCATTATAAAATGTCTTTCTTTCATTTGGTAACATTCTTGACTTAAAGTTTGTTTCACCTGATATTAACATACTAGATACATTAGTTGTCTATCTTCAAGTTCACTGGTCCTCGCTTCTTCAGTGTTTAGTCTAATGTTAAGCCCATCTAATTAGTGTTTGATTCAGAACATTGTATTTTTCAGTTCTAGAATTTCTTTTTTTTTTTCAGAGTTTTCCATATCTCTTCTAAAATACCCAATGTTTTCACCTGACACATATATTCCCTGACACAGAGAAGGGTAGCATCGCGACACATCTCTTTCAGGTTACTTCCTGAAAATACGTCAGTTTCCTGTGCAACTTCTAGCAGGTCCACAAATCTATCCACATTTTCAGTTTTCAAGATGAGTTTCAGAATTGCTTCTCTTTGTTTTAAAGCAGCCTGGTTGATATGAAATCTTGTAGGTATTCTTCTCATTATAGCTGAATCAAGATCCTGAGAATGATTAGTAGCTCCCATCATGCTAACCTAGCAGCTGTGATCAGCATCCAATCCATCCCAGAGATTCAAACTGAGCTTTCGTCATGGCTATAGCTTCATGGTTACAACTTGAACAGTTTCATAGAAACAAAGTCTGTAGCTTTACGTCAAGGGAAAAAACAACAACAGCTAATGTCTGAGATTCCCCATACCACTTATCTGTCAGTGTTGAAGGCTGAAGGTTAATAAATTGACAGCCTGCTTCTTTGGCTGTAGCCTTGGAAATCAATGTTTTACCACAACCTGAAGGCCCACAGAGAACACCTTTTGGAGGCTGCAAAAGCCTAGAATTTTCAAACAAATGCTTCTTTTTGATAAGTAAGATGACTGTGTCTTTCAAATCTATAATGACATCATCTAAATTAGCTATGTCACTCCAACTAACATGCATGTTAAGAGGGTCTTCAAGATGAGCAGCAATACACATTTCATATTCTGAAAGCTTCATATTTTTCACACCAATTTGCTTCATTAATTTCTCCACCTGTTTCTAAGCTTCTACTTTTTGCTTGATTCAATTACATCTACCATCCATTTGATTGTAAAGTATGTTACTGGTGTATTTCAGTCTGCTAAGACTGACATGATTAAATACCAAAGATAGTGGTTTAAACAACAGAAATTTATTTTCTCTCAGTTCTAGAAGCTAGAATTCCAAAGTCAAGGTTCCAGCTGACACAATTTCTGTTGAGGACTCTTCCTGGCTTGCAGATGATCTCCTTTTCACTATGGCCTCACATGGCCTTTCCCCGATATGTGTTCGTGGGGAGACAGCAAGTTCTCTAGCATCTCTTCTTCTTCTTTTTTAAGATTTTATTGGGGAGTTGGGGAAGGGGAACAGTGTTGGGGAACTGGGGAAGGGGGACAGCCAAGTTGTTGTCCTTCAGTCTTAGTTGTGGAGGGCGCAGCCAGCTCAGCTCCAAGTCCAGTTACCATCTGTCAACCCATCGGCAGCTTGCAGCCACTGAGCTCAAGGTGCCATGTTCAATATTAGTTGCGGGTGGGCACAGCCCACCATCTCATGTAGGAGTCGAACCAGCAACCTTGTTAGGAGCACATGCTCTCACCAGCTGAGCCATCCTGTCACCTGTCGGCAGCTCAGCAGCAGCTCAGCTTGGGCGCAGCTCATTGGGCCATGTGGGAATCGAACCAGCGACCCTGTTGCTCAGAGCTCATGCTCTTAACCAACTGAGCCACTTGGCCGGTCCCGCTAGTGTCTCTTCTTATAAGGACACTAATCCTTCTGTATCAAGACTCAACCCTTATAACTTCATTTAATCTTAATTACTTCCTTAAAGACTCCATTTCCAAATTCAGCCACATGGAAGGTTAGGGACATATAAATTTGGGGGAAAGGTAGGGGGGCACACAAACATTTAATCCACAATAAAAAGTATTTGGATATTACACTGTTTGATTCTTAATGTAATTCCTTTCCCATTTTTTTTCTGTAATCTTTCTCTTTCTCTCTTTCATGCAAACATCCACACTCACATACCTATATACACTGTGTTTCATGGAAAATCTCTATCATTAAGATGACTGAAGTTTAAAAGCAGAGGTTAACCGCATTATAATATATGAAATGTCAAGATGTGGTTTGTGGCATATACTTTCATCTCAGGAAACACAGTTTTATGCTGTTTTAAAAATGACTTACGGTTCAATTACTATAAAACAGAATTTTGACAGAAAGCTTTTTGTTTTTGCCCTAAAATATACTATGGGTCAGTTCAGTCCAGGGGGAAAGAATTACTTCAATGTAATCATTCTGCTCCTGAAAAACATGATCTCACCGAATATTCCTGGAACATTGTCTCTAGTATCTATCACTATCACAAAGCGATATATGCACCCCCATGGTTATTGCAGCATTATTTACAATAGCCAAGACATGGAAACAACCTAAGTGTCCATCAATGGGTGCATGTATTTAAAAATATGATTTATATATAATTAAATGTCATTCAGCCGTAAAAAGAAGGAAATCCTGCCATTTGGAACAACATGGATGGACCTTGAGGGCATTATACCAAGTGAAATTAGTCAGACAGAGAAAGACAAATACTGTGGAATCAAAAAAGAAAAAAAAGAACTCATAGAATCAGAGAATAGATTGGCGGTTTCCAGAGATGGAGGGGTTGGGGTGTAGGATATGGGTGAAGGTGGTCAAAACGTACAAACTTCCAGTTAAAAGGTATGTTCTGGGGACATAATGTATAGCACGATGACTACAGTTAACAATACTCTGTCATGTATTTGAAAGTTGCTAAGAGAGTAGATCTTAAAAGATCTTATCACAAGAAAAAAAAACATTGTAACTATATGAGGTGATGGATATTAACTAAACTTATTGTGATAATAATTTCACAATAAAATATACACATATCAAATCATTATGTTGTACACCTTAAACGTATACAGTGTTATATGTCAACTACATCTCAATAAAACTGGGGGAATAAAAGGGTCCGAGGGTGAAGGTGAGCAGTGGGCCAAAGATCATGTAGGAGTCATGTGATCTGACACATTTTTATGGGATTCACTGTGGCTACTGTTTTGAGTTACACTGGAGGGAGCAAGGCTAGTTAGGAAGCTAGTGCAGTGATCCAGATAGAAGTTGATGGTGGCTTGCATCAGGGGAGTAGCAGGGAAGGTAATAAGAATTAGATCAGGACGGCTCTTGAAGGGAGAAACAACAGGGTTTGATGGCATATTGGAAATAAGGTGTGAAAGGAAGAAATGAGTCAAGGATGACACCAAGGAGTTTTGGACTGAGCAAAGAAAGGGAAGAATTCAATGGCCATTAACTGAACTGGGTAAGTCATTGTAACTGTTAACAATTAGTGAATATCCTGTTCCCGTCCAAAGGAAAAATAATTAATAGGCTAATTCTGAGTCATACAAACTGTTAGTGACTAAGTTTTTTCCTTCTGTTTCTTAACATTTATGGCATCTGTGATGTGCTAGGCATTGTGGTCAGTACTCAAAATCCAAGGATGTGGCGACTTGACCCAAGATATTTAAAGAAACAGAATGAAACCTCAATGGGGACTTGTAGGCATCGGAATAAAACGGCCTTTCACGAGGTTTGCTTTGAGGTAAGCAATCCTGCCCTAATTTTCTAAAACTAATTTAAAAATTACCTCTTACTAGCTGTGTGGTCTTGGGCACACTTAAATTTTCTGGACCATAGTTTTCTAATTAATCTATTAAGGATAATGGATATTCAGGAACTATTAATTTCTTCCCTCCCTGATACTTGTAAATTGTAAATGACCCCAAGTATAACATTCAGGGATAGCCCTGCCTTGTTTGTCAATGAGGGAAATGTTGGAAAATTCATTTTTAATCCCCAGATGAATCTGTGTGGGTGATTTGATTTTTGAATATTTCTGGGAGGTCTCTTTTGAGGTGGGAACTAAGTCCCTGCCCCCGACTTGGTCCCTGGCCAGGGTCCTGCTTAAAGGTTGTATATCAAGTTCACTGCAAAAGCAAAGGCTCCCAACATTTGTGGCCCTGAGAACCGTCCACAGCTCTGGCATTACATTCACATACAGAAACAACATCTGCTGCCAGATCTCCTGTGTCAAGATACAGCTATGAGCTGAAGGAGTGGGCTCACGGCAGGGGGCAGCAGGCATAGCCTTTCTTAAGTGCCAAGTGCCCACAAAAGCCAGAATGTGGAATCCAAGGTGTAGCCAGTTACCTGATTCCTCCTTTGCTCCCCGATCAGGAAGAGCACCCAGATCCTTATGAGCCTCAGAGGGCCAGTGTCTATTGCAGCCCACAAAACAGCTAGAATGGGTGGCACAGTCCACCTCCGAGCAGACTCAGAGACCCACCTGTAGCCCCTAAGTGAAAGCTGGATGAAGGGCATGGTGATCTGTTTAAATAACATGCTCTTCCCAGGGCCTAATAACAGTGGTTGCATCCAGAGAGAGGAGCTAGGAGCAGAGGGACAAATGTGGGATTCTTTCTTCCATTTAAACAGCATCGAGCATCTGTTCTGTGTCGGCAGCTGTTTTAGGTGCTGGAGACACTGTAGTGAACAACAATAAAAAATGCAAAAACCTCTGCCTTTGTGGAGCTTATTTTCTGTTGGGGGACATAGACAACAGATAACGTACACTTTTTTTTTTTTTTTTTTTTGCTGAGCCATCCTGCTTCCGGTCATACCGGGGCTTTTCTCTCATCTAATGGGAAAAGAGGCTAAATGGGGGGGGG
>NW_017731401.1:956279-1028421 GCF_001890085.2 Hipposideros armiger | reverse complement strand
ACTCTTGAGCAAGCTCTTAACCAACTGAGCCATTCGGCCGGCCCCTAAGATAATGTACATTTTTGAATGTCATAAAGATTAGACGTTTATAAACACTAAGTGATAAATGCCTATCACACCATATTGCAATTGCCTGTTTACTTACCTATCTCTTTCACTAGAATGGGAGCAGCTTGAAGGTGAGCATCAAACTAATTCCTGACTCAGGGCCTTTGTACTTAATGTTCCCTCAGCCAGAACACTTGTCCCCACACTCCCCATAGCTTTTTCCCTTACTTCACCGAAGTCCCTGCTTAAATGGAGCTTCCACAGAGACGCCTTCTCTGACCAATCTAAAGGCACCTTCCAGGGCCGGCCGAGTGGCATGTTGGTTAACAGCTGGCTTGGGACGCCAGAGGGCCCCGGTTCGGATCCCACATATGAGGGCCAGTGACACTGCCCTCCACAGCTAAGATGATGAACAACAGCTCGACCTGGACCTGGGCTGCCTTGAGTCTCCGGCAATGGCGTAGGGTACAGCCCCTGTGGCAGTGGGTTGCCATGGGCTACCGTGTGTAGCCAGCAGCCACCATGAGCGGCCGTCCAATGGCCAGCGAGCGACTGCCTCAGCTGGGAAGAGCGCAATGATAATACCAACATGGGCCAGTGAAGTGACGTCCTCCACAACTAGATTGAAGAACAAAAGGACAGCAGTTTGTCTATTCCCTTTCCCCCAATTCCCCAGCACTGTTCCCATCCCCCAATTCCCCAATAAAAAAAAATCTTAAAAAAAATAAAGGCACCTTCCACCCAAGGTCACTAGCCTCTTCCTAGGCCTAATTTCTCCTTATAGCACTTATCACTACCCGTATATGTATATGTATGTATATATTTGCTTACTATTTATCTCCCCAGTGGAATGTCTGCCCCAAGTGAAAAGGGGCCTTTTCTATCTGGTTTCTCGCATATCCCAGCACTTACAGCAATGCTTGACACAGAGTAGAGGGCAAAATGCTGACTGGCTGAACAAATGAATGCTGTGCCTAACCACATGCCTAGCAGAGCACCAATAAATATGCTAGGGAGCACATGTGTATGTGTGAGTACATGTGCACAAATAACAAAATAATGACCTGTGTGGGAGTAGTCACAGCATAGTCCCACATTGATTACTCGAGAAAGATGAGAGGCAGCATGAAGGGCCTGGACTGCAGGAGTCGGGGCGCAAGAACAGAACATGGGGAGGCTTCTGTTCTGACCTCACATGGAAGGGTGAGGACGAGAGGAGATGGCAGAGCCTTAACCTGAAAGCCCTCCCTGTTTCTTTTGCTTCCTATGCCAGTACTTAAGGAGTAAAGGGGGGGATGGAGAATAATCAGATAGGACAGAGCATATTTTGAGATAAGACACTAGAGCCGAAACAAGTTGAATACTTGCAGGCAGGGGAGAAACAGAGCTCACCAAGCAAGGTTGCTCTAGGTCTCTAGATTTCCTCTGGTTCAAACCAGAGGTTGACGTATTCTGAACTATGTCACCTACTCTCCTCTTTGCTTTCCTGCTCCTGCTCTGAACATGGGCTTCAGGGTCACCTAAGAATCCTTTAGAGTGGAAACTCTCAGAGGGCAGGACTCAGGCAGGGCTCTCCATAGTCTCTGTGGGAAGAACTACCTTTAATTTTCTTGGTCATTAAAAATAATAATAATAGGGCCGGCCGAGTGGCACATTGGTTAAGAGTTGGCTTGGGATACCAGCTCTGAGCAGCAGGGCCCCCGTTCGGATCCCACATTAGGGCCAGTGACACTGTGCCCTCTACAGCTAAGATGGTGAACAACAGCTTACCCTGGAGCTGGGCTGCTGTGAGTCGCCAGCGACAGTGTAGGCTGCAGTGGAGCTGCAGTGGGCTACTGTAAAACTACCTTGAGTGGCTGGCAGCCAGCGTGAGCTGCCAAGAGCCACCTTGAATGGACATCCAGGGGCCGGCGACTGACCTGCCTCACCCGGGAAGAGTGCAATGATAATACCAACATGGGCCAGTGAAGCGACGTTCTCCACAACTAGACTGAAGAACCAAAGGACAGCAACTTGTCTGTTCCCCTCCCCCAATTCCCCAATAAAATATATTTTTTTAAATAATAAAAAATAAATAATAATAACACAGGGTCATGTGTACATATTTTTTAAAAAACCCAAAAAAACATAGAACAGGATTTCTTTTTAATCACCCATAATCCATCACTCAGGGATACCACTGTTAACTATTTGGTATATTTCCTTCAAGTCTTTGTTTTTAAACAGTTAGGATCATATAGAATATACAATTTTCAATGCTGCTCTTTGCATCTAATATTCTTTCACAAGCATTTTTCACACCATTATACACTTGAAATCTTCTTTATAGTTGCTACAGAAGAATCTATCATGTATTTTATTCATCCTATTGTTGGATGATGATTTTCCTTGAAGGTTTGAGTGATCGTGGGTTCTGTGCTGACTGAGATGAGGACCTGGGTGGAATGGAAGGGACCAGGCAGTGCTGGCAGTACCAGCCTCCCAACCAGGAATTCTGGGAATGATGAGAAGGGCTATGACGTGGGGGCTCAGGGAAATGGAGACGCCATCTTGGAATCCTACCAGGAAGTGTGTCAATATCTCCTGGTTGAAGACTCCAGTAGGATCTAGCAGTAAACCAGGTACAAAGAATATTATAAAAAAGTGCTGCGTGATGACAGAGCGAGAAGGTAAGCAGGGGAGCCAGAATACAATCACACGCTGACGTACACCAATTAGAGTTAAGAGATTTTCCCTTTTCTAGTTGTTGGATATACTACACCAACTTCAACTTTGGAGGCATTCTTTGCATTTACGAGAAACAATTTGGATCTTTGTATGCCTTGGGAGCACTTGGGTACACAATGGGAGAGCCACATACAGATAGCTTCATGGTGGAATGGTTGGCCGAAGTGGCCTAAAGGTCTTCTCTCTAGTCTTCACGGTTTCCTAGTTAATAGTAGTAATACCTCATGCACCATTTACACTGCTTTGTTGTGTGGGGTTTTTGTGGTTTTATTGTTCTGTATTAAAAGCCTGTATTATTTAAGCCTGCAGCTGTTTTTTTAATAATCTGTGTGCTAAGAATGATTTTTATATATTTAAAGGGTTGTAAAAAAAATTTTTTTAAGTTATACATATGTCAAATTGTAGCATTGTACACTTTAAATATCTTATAATTTTATTTGTCAATTATACCTCAATAAAGCGGAAAACAATAAATAACATTTTTTGACCAAAAAGAAAAAAATGAGAAAGAGACCATATGCGTCACACAAAATCTAATATATTTGCTAACTGGCTCTTTACAGAAATAGTTTCCTGACACTCAAGCTAGGGGATAAATAAACTCCAAATTTCAATGGTTTTGCACAATACAGGTTTTTTGGTTTTGGGTTTTTTCTGTCTGTGTTATAGTCCAATGTAGGTGTTTCTGGTTAACAGGAGCTTCTCTTCATGCAGCAATTCAGGGATCCAGACTTCTGGTGGCCCCACCAGCCCCTTCAGCCCCCTTAAAGCCTCAGTGTACTCTGCATCCAGTGGAATCCTAGCAAAATGTACATAGGAAAATGCACATCTGCTTCTTGAAACCTCAGCCCCAAAGTGATACATATTGACTAACTTTTATTGTCAAGAAGGAGTCACATGATCACACATGGGGTAAAGGGCTGGGAGAGGTAGCTTCTGTCTGGGTACCACTTCTCTGGACACTCTCCCTTCTACATCACAGGTCAGAGGACAAGCTTTCTCTGTTAAAGGGGCAGGACATATTTTTGGTGGACAGATTTCTCTGCCAAGTTTCCGTTACATATACAGTTGACCCTTGAACAACACAGGTTTGAAAAGCTCAGGTCCACTTACATGTGGATTTTTTTTTCAATAAATACTGTAAATGTGTGTTCTTTCTTTCCTTATGATTTTCTTAATAATATTTTCTTTTCTCTATCTTACTTTAGTGTAAGAATACAGTATATAATACATATAACATACAAAAGATGTGTTAATCGACTGTTTATCAGTAAGGTTTCTGATCAATAGCAGGCTATTAGTCAAGTTTTGGGGGAATCAAAAGTTATAAGCGAATTTTCAACTATGCAGGGGATTGGCATCCCAACCCCTTGCATTGTTTAAAGGTCAACTGTATACATACACTTTTTTAATTTTCAAAGTGGCTGTGCATTAATAATTTCAATGGACATTCCATTTTTTACCTCAAGAGGTCTGGCTGCAAGGAATTTTTCAGAAACAAATTACTCTTGTAAGGCCAAGGAGGGGAGTGGGGTGGGCCTGTAACTTATTTCAATTATGGGGAAATCAGACAAGTGTTAACTTGTGTCAACACTGAAAAAAACCACAGAGCCAGAAAAGAAGATGCCTCAATGATCTCTATGATCTTCCTCACTGCTCCAAATAAGGTCGCACCCTCCAGTTCTCCCCAAAGACAGTCAGTCTCCCACCCTTTCTAAATTATGGGAGTAGAAAATGAAAAAGAAAAGCCCAAAAATTGTTTGATGCAACTCCAATATCACTGCATCTCTTACACAAACTACAATTATCAAAGTGCTTGACTAATCCTTGGGTGAAAGCCCTGCTTGCTTAGTGTCTCTTAGACTAAACAAGGTACGCTCTTCCAGAAGCAGATGATAGCTGGAAACCTTCTACCCCACCCCCACCCCCACCCCCAACAGCTATAGATCAAAAAACCCTCCTGTGGTGCAAACACTCTTTCCCTACATTTAATTATGACTTAAACAGTCCCTTCATTATAGGAAGGGATCATAACAGGTGAGTCCCTCTCTCTGCTAGAGATGAACTAGGGGTGATGAGAACTTGAAAATCTATTCAGTGTGCTATCAACGTACGAAAGTAGCTTTTGGATTTTTTAAGTGCGGGAGGTATGTGTTAGAAACTTTCAAGTTGAAAAGATCAGGTACATTTGCACATGACCTCAGCTGACAACATTTTATCATAAAGATTCAAGAGGAGTAAAGAAATCTAGGAGGGCTGGCTGAGTGGCTCAGTTGGTTAAGAACCGAGCTCTGAGCAACAGGGCTGCTGATTTGATTCCCACGTGGGCCAGTGAGCTACGCCCGAGCTGAGCTGCCGCTGAGCTACCAACAGGTGGCAGGATGGCTCAGCTGGTGAGAGCAAAACATGCTCTTAACAACAAGGTTGCTGGTTCGACTCCCGCATGGGATGGTGGGCTATGCCCCACGCAACTAAGATTGAACACAACACCTTGAGCTGAGTGGCCGCAAGCTGCCAACGGGTGGCTGGATGGCGACGACTTGGAGCTGAGCTAGCTGCGCCCTCCACAACTAAGACTGAAGGACAACAAGTTGGCTGTTCTCCTTCCCCAATTCCCCAACACTGTTCCCCTTCTCCAATTCCCCAATAAAATCTTTTAAAAAAAAAGAAGTCTAGGAAATTATTCCTACCCTGAGTACTGCACAGTGACAATCAATTCTTCTCTTTCAGGGTTTGAATTGGGTAGCCACCTAAATTGGTAATGAGAGATAGGAAAAAAAGGAAACTGAGTCATGAGGAGTGTAGAGTGAGTAGCGTAGGGGGCAGAATGTCAGAGACTTAAGTCCAAGGGTTTGTGATCTGGAACCATTGCTGGTTCTGCTTCCAGAGCTGCTTTTATGTCCTGAGAGGGTTAAGCAATGTTCTCCAGAGAAGACCAAACACTATATATGTGAATAACAGTTTTACAAATCCAAGGTTTTTCTTCTTATATTAATATATTGATTTGAACCTTGTTGTGACATCCCCCTATTTTATTACAATTGCTGTTATATTCATTTTTATTCAGCTAGCATTTTAATACAGTAAAATCTTTCAAAGATATTGATTTTTATTAATTTTTTTTATAATTGTGAAATCAATATATTGTCATGGGAAAAAATTAAAACCCTAGAAATTTAAAACTCTGCCATCCCTTATTTCCATTCCCAAGAGGGAGACACTGCTATCAGTTTCTTGGGAAGCCTGTCAGGAATTTCATCTGTGTATTGATGTGTATTTTAACAACACTTTCCTAAATAAAACTGGTTTAATAGGTCCTGGCATGTCCTGGCGACCTACCACCTTCACTATGGTTTTAGCCAATGGACATAATCTGAGGGTATCAATTCTCCTCAAACAGCATCCTTCACCATGTTGGCCTTAGGCAAAATTGCAATGTGAACCACTTGCCTTGGAAACTTTTCTTTGCTCCTCTGGCCCCTCCTAATGTCCCATCACTTCTCAGGATAACCAGTGCCCTGATCTGCCTATTACCATGCCTTACCCAGACCCCTCCTGCCCAACTAATGACCCATGCTCAAAAAACTATACCTCAACTTTCAATAAGATACACCAATTCATACTGGATTATGCATAAAAGGGCTTGCTTTTGTAGGTATCTCTTCTAAAGGATATTTTCATCTCAGAAAAAAAGATGGACTGGAGAATTAATCTGTAATGGTGGAATTTACCATTGATAGTCAACAAATATTTGTTTAGTGGCTTCTAGTACCAGGCATGGCGCTATAGGGCAGGGACTTTTAGATTGGAGGGAACCAGTATCTAATGAACAGGTCCCTGGGTGTAATCCAGAAAGGCATAGCATGACTAAAATGTTTGCTGAGGAGCAGGGGGAGAGAGAAGATGATCCAAAACACCAGTAACAGGCTTTCCATGAGTTGCAACTCATGGCTTCTCTTTGTTTTTAGTTTCTATCTTGTGGAAAATTTTGCTGTTTTCACTGTCACAGAACAGATGGAACCATGATTTATGATTCACAGTTTATGAAGCTAATTTAATACTCTACCACGCTTCATGCTCTATCACGTTTCCCACATTTACAATATTTTTTCTTCTGGGACATTTGTCACCAAAGGAACACTGGGATGTTGGGATGGGAAAGCTGCGAGGCATCACAGAGCCAGAGACCTAGTGATATTCCAGGGAGCATTCATGCATCCAACAAATGTTTACTGAGGTCCCTTAAAATGCCAGGCACTGCTCTAGAGACTAAAGATCCTGTCAACAAGTCAAAAACATCCTTGCCCTGTGAAGGAGAAAAATAATGAACAAGTAAATAAGTAAACAACTAACAGGGTAATTTCATAGAAGTGCTTTGAAGAAAATAAAATAGGGGAATGTTATAAAGAGTGACTGGAGGCGACAACATTAAATAGGGTGATCCAGGAATGCACCCCTCAGGAGGCGCCATTAAAGGGGATGCCTAAATGATGAGAAGGAGCTAGTTCTTCAAAAGTCACAAGGAAGTATGTTCCAGGAGGAGGTAACAGGAAGTATAAAAGTCCTAGGCTGGGAAGAAGTTTGCGGTGCACAAGATACAGAAACGAGGCCAATGTGGTTCTATTCACCAACCCATCCTTATATCCCAACCACCCTGCTTTCCATCCAGCTATTAGTGCTGATGCCACTGGGGCCATGGGCCAGGTTATTGGCTTTATGTTGCTTAGTGCATCAAGTAAAATACTTCTTGGCTCTGATTCAAAAGCTTTAGTGTGGCTTTGGTGGAATTCCATTTCCCACTTCACTTTATGGTTCATAAGAAGCCAACTAGCAGAGTGATTCTAATAGAATGCCAGCCTTGAAGCCTGGGGCAAGAAACGAACACAAATGGCAAAAGATCTTCAGTGGGTGGTGTTGTCATTTTTTTCTCTGATTCAACTTGTTTATAGAGAAAAGCCAAAATTGTTTTCCAGGTATAAATGATGAAATAATCACAGCCAAAGTACAGTATATTCATGGCAACACATTTTGTGAACTTTTATTCCAGGGTCTGTGTGAAGCAATAAACTATTTGGATTATAGTGAATGATCTTCATCAATACTATAAGTCCATCATTCCTTATATGTAATTGTAAAATTGCGTATAACTTTTTTATAGATGTTTGAAATCTTCATGACTCATTTGGCAGCAAAACCTGACCTAAAGTGATGTGAGGTTATTTACAGTCTTCATTTGTCACACTAATGTCAATATTCGTACATATCCATCTAATGGCAGAGATATTAAAATGCTTCATTAAAAGACATTTCCTTAGTACTATTGGGCGCATTACATAATATATCTACCATTTACTTTCATTAAGTAAGAAAAATTATGAATTTTGAAAAATATCTGGCACAAAGTTTGCGAGAACAAACTTGCACTTATGAATCTCAGACTATTTTCATCATTTTAATCTTCACACAACCTGCCACTATTTTAATAAGTAAATGGTCAAGAGAAAAAAAATGACTAGCTATGCAGTTCACTTGCATGATAATGAACTAGACTTAGTCTCTCCCACCGGTATATATTGCATGCATCATAATACCCACTGAATTCTAAGCTGCACAAGAAAGAACCACAGTAAAGGTATCATATTCATGACAGCACACTGTGAACTTTTATCTTAGCATCTATGTGAAGTACTAAGCTATTTGGGTCTTAGGTGTGTTCTTGTAACTTGTATCCCCAGCACATCACATAGTAATCGGCATATAGTGAGCACTCAGTAAATACTTACTGAACAGGTGCTCTGTTCTTAACACTTGGCCACACTGCTACCCACCACACTTGCTATCCTGAATGAAAACTACAAATCCTAATGTTGTTTCTGCTGAGTTCCCTGCCAAGCCAAGGTTGGGATGCCCTTCAAACAGATGTTTGCCATTCTTGAGATTTGCATGACTCTCTGATGGCAAGAAGAAGCAGATTTCCTGCCAAAGCCCAATTTATATATCGTTAAGAATCTGCTAGCTCTTTTTTTTATATAAAGAAACACTCAATTTAAAAGAGCCCCATGAGTCTCTGATCCAAAGAAACACTTTGAATCATTAAAAGTCTCCAGCAGCAACCTTAATGAATTCAAATCTGTTTTCAAGCTCTTTCTATTCAGATTTTAACTCTTTTCCCTTGCTTCCTACAGCCTCCACCAAGGCTCTTTATCAATACATATCCATTGAGAGCATTCATTTGATTAGCATCTCTGTTCTTCTATTGATGAGCCAAGTGAAGGTCAGCAGAACCCAAGGTCTTCCCAGCTGCCGTGGCAGCAGTTACTTCCCCTCCTACCCCACTCCCCAGGAAGCCCAGGAGAGTCCAGCTCTGCTGGCAACGTCTCCTGTGGGTGAACCACAACTGTCACTGACTCCTTTGAGCTGAGAGCTCCATCTTCCATAGCTCAGGTTGACAAAGAACTTGAGCTCAGCCCTGAAAGCCAGGGCCAATAAGCCATGTGAAATACAGAGAATAAAAGGGCACATTGGATATGTCTTATGAGTTATAAAATAGCACATCTGTGTGTTTATTTAAGCAATAACCAACAGGAAAATTTTCAGACATTTTAGAGACCTGGAAAACCCGACTCTCAAATGGGACTGAGAAATGTTTGCAGGTTTAACAGTAAACATCTGCTAGGTTCTTTGAATCGTACTTTGTCTTTTTTTAAGTGTGGAAAATGCAGACAAGCATTTTTAAAAAGAAAGAAAAAGAAAAAACAATTCCTGCCTTCAAAACATAACTACAGCTAATATATTTATTTTTTAAGAAAATGCAATTATTTTTGAGTCTAGCCTAGAAAAACAATCTGTATGACCCCAACTGATCTCCATGTGAATGAAAATGTTTCTGACAGGAGTTTCTGTGTATATGTGAGGCCACTCGGAATGTTCCAGAAAAAAGACCACCAAGGAAACGTCCAACTGTACGACGGCTCCAGGCTCCCTGAGTTAGAGGGAGAGGAAATTGGGGGGCTGACAACCAGAGCCCCAGGCCCCAGACACTTGGATGATCTTGCCTTGTTTCTTGAACCTGAACTTATTCTGTGTTTGGAATGTTCCTGTTGGTCTCCGTAGTTATAAAACTGAACTATCAAGCTAATAAATAGTTTGGCTCTAAAGCTGGCTGAAACACCTGTTACTTTGATAGACAACAGTGTCCTTCCAAGTTGATTTGAAAAGAAGTAACTCGTGACCAAGGTTGGTGAGAGGAGCACGGTGCTTTCTGGGCCCATCCAGCACAGCAGGACGCTGCAGAAGCAGGGACCCCAGTCATTGGGGTGGGGGGGGGAGGGTTGGTTAGAGCCTGGCAGAGCTCAGTGGAAGCAGCCGCAGCTTTAGCCACATGGAAACAATGAGAAAGGAAGCAGAGGGAGGGAGCATGGCCCTCCCTGGCCACACACTGGGACATTGCAACAGGACAATAAACAAGGAAAGAGGGTTGGTGCAGTGGGTGGGGTCACAGTTCCCAGTTACAATGATAGAAACCAATGGGGGATAGAGGTTCATGTGTGACAGTGGCTGATGTGATCTGGGCAAAAAAAGAGGGTTACTAGAGAGAAAATGCTTCTAAATCACTTTGCTACTAATAAAACTTATTCCAGAGCAGGAAGGCCACCTGCACCTAAAGATATGTACTGCTATTTTCCACATCCCTAATCACAGGCCTATTCCTTAAATCCTGTCAGTTCAGCTAGACCGTCTGTGACTCCCTACTGCCTGACCAACATGACATTCAGCAGAATCTCAGTCAAATCCACACCTAGAAACTAAGAACCAGCTCTGAAATGTGATGGAATATACGTGCCCAATAGCAACTAAGGGGAGAAATGTTGAGTGAGAAAGAGGGGTTCACCAAACTTGGACCATTATCTTCATGGTCCTTGGATATTGTTTATTAAACTAACAAGTGCTGACCCAAAGAAAAGAACAATAATTTGCTAACAATACTGTGGCATTTACGGCCTCAGCTCCAGGCAAAGAAGTGATCAGCTTCAGGAAGAGTCCCTGCCACCACCATCCATGTGCCTCCCCAGGAGGAGACATGAATAGAGAAGAAAAAGGTTGCCTCTTCCTCTAATGTAAAAGTTCCTACATCGGATACAGGCCATGCCCTATTCTGGAACAAGGCATGTTGATGTCCTAATCCATCCTGCAGAACATGCATGTTCTCTCCCTTCTATTCAAGGATTAGAACACTAAAGGGCTCCTGGGTCTTCGCCAATTTCATTAGGGATGATAAAGGCAGAGGGACCACCTCCTGGCATTCCTGGGAACTCTACTCAGCCTATCTTCACAACTCCATTCAGACCTGCCTGGACGAGGGGACAGCAAAGCCCCTGTCCAGAGGTTGTGCATAGAGACAAAGGCCATCTGGGACAAGCATCTGCTTTCACTGTTTCTGTTGCTTCAGGAGCAGGCTAGATTGGATAGCCTCAAGCAATGCTTGCCTTGCCTAGAATGCCAAAGAAGACTGGACTAAAAGCAGGACTTGGCTTCTTGGTTAGACACTTGACCAGTTAGTCACTGCCTTGGTGCCTCGGCCCGTACCCAAGACCCACCTGCCGCCGGCATTGACCAATAGGTGCCCTGAATTGCCAGGGCAGAAGCCAGAGCTTGTGTAATAAACCATGCAACACACGCCCACTATTTTTCTCATGGGGGAAAAATGCACTCCTCGGAAATCAGTGGAGCTCAGCATTTTGGTAGAATTTTTTTTTTTAATCATTCATTTAACAAATGTTTTCTCTGACATTATACTGGGCCATAGAGATAGAGGACTGAACTTGACCGATGGTCCCTGCCTTTTTCTCACTTACTATTTAAGCACAAGTTTGAGAATCTAAAGGATCTGGCTTCAAATCTAGGTGCTTATCTTTGCAGAGCCTCCTCAGATATAAAATGAGGACAATAAAATTAGGGCAAAGGCTTATTGCAAGGGTCAAATAAAATAATCCATATGAAGTATTTGGCATGCTGCCGCCTTGCTCTGAGTAAACGGTACCTATTGTTAAGGTTATTATTTCATGGAGGCCACAACCAGCCATCTTCCAGGTCACGAGGCTGGAAACTGAGGTTAGACACCAGAACGCCCTTATCCAGGCATAAAGGGCCTTGAGTAGATAACCAGACTCAGCATCACAAAGGACTGCCTCCCGGCTCCAGAGAGCACAGCCCAGTGCTCTCTGCTGAAGCTCAACATTCACAGTACAAAGCTGCTGGGAAGAACCCAGCCACCACCACAGCTGGCAGACTACGGCCCCAGCAGCAATAAAGGCTCCCAGAGGCCTTTTGTCAATTGTCCCCTGAACAGAACATAAACATCTCCACGGCTGCCATTCAGTGGACATCCTGTTTACATGGTGAGTGGGGATCTTGGTTTCTTTCCCTCTTCTCTCTTTAAAGGCTGTAATTATGTTTACCCAAGTTCAGCAGTAGGTGCCAGCAGGGCTGTGAGTTGATTTCCCTGGCTAGCACTGCAGACTGCTGGCGGCAGCCCCACTGACCCCTGCATCCCAGGCGGAGAGCCAGCCCTACACACACACACACACACACACACACACACACACACACACACACACACACCAACACTCTCCCTACAAAGATGGCCATTCTCTCTGAGCTGTTTTCTTTCCGTTCACACTGGGATGGTCTGAATAATGGTCCAGCAAATGCCAAAATATGTCTGCACTACGCACTTACCAGATAACTGGATAATGAAGGGGATAGAAGGAAAGGGTACAGGGCTCTGTGGAAGACAACCTGTGTACCATGCAGTGAACTGGATGCATTTCACATACACTGTTTTTGTTAACCCTGTACAATCCAGAGAGTTACACATCGTTACCTGATTTTTACAAATGAAGAAACTAAAGCACAGATTAATTCATTTGCATGAGGTCACTCCCTAGTAAATGGTAGAACTGGAATTTAAACCAGACCCATCAAGTTCTATAGTCTATGTTCTTTCTACTCCACAGGGGCAGGGGTGGGGGGTGGGGGATGAATTTTAGAGTCCTTATTGTCGTTAATGGAAGCCCAAACAAGTTGGTTTTGACTCAGCCATTTCTAGGCTTTTTCATCCCTTTCTCTCCTACTGTAACCAGGGTAACATATTTTCAAACCCTAACCTAATGCATTTTAAATAATGTAGAGTTCCACTTCTAGTACTGCAGTATAAGTTGCTTACAGAACAATCTTACAGCTGTTAATTCCTCTAAATTCTGGACAAAATATAAAAATAACTACTGAGGATTTCAGAAAGTAAAAAAACAGCAGACAGATTGTGGAGGGAGAAGGAATTTGAAATTTGGAGACGAGATCAGCATGGAGTGAGCTTCTTGGTTTTCATTCTGTTTGGTTAATAAATCAGAGAAGGCTAGGGAGAAAGGGAGTAACCTGAGAAGAGGTATGAGTAAATGCTTGCAACACATTTTCTCTTAAGAGCTCCTGTGACCCTTCTCAACTTGTGTACACCCTACTCTCTACTGGGAGGTACTACTCTGTTTCCCTAACTTCCTCTTGGGTGTTTTAGGCAGCCTCTAAGATGGCCTCCAGTGATCCCTGCCTCCTGGTACCCACTCCTCGGATAATACCTCCCCTCACCCCCTTGAGTGTAGGCTGGATTTAGTGACTTGCTCCTAGGAAATAAAATAGGGAGAAGTGATAGGATGTCACTTCCAAAACTCGGTTATAAAAAAATCATGGCTCCTGTCTCTCTCTCTCTCTCTCTCTCTCTCTCTCTCTCTCTCTCTCTCTCTCTCTCTCTCCTCTCTCATTTCACTCTGGGGACAAGCTACCATTCTATAAACTGAGCCCATAGGTCAAGGAACTGATGTCACCAGCCAGTGAGAACCTGAGGCCTGCCAACAGCCATATGAGTAAACTTGAAAGCAAATTCTACCCCAGCTGAGCCTTGAGATGACTCCAGCCCTGACCAACACCTTGCTTGCAGCCTTACAAGAAACAGTAAGTCAGAGGCACCCAGCTAAGCTGCACCATGCAGATTCCTAACCCACAGAGCTATGAGACAATCAATGTTTGTTGTTTTAAGCTGCTGAATTTGGGAGTGACTTGTTACCCAACAATGGATAACTAATACACAGTCAGGACAGATTCTAAAGGGAAAGTGGGGACGGTGCTGGAAGAAGAGCACAGTGCAGAGTTCACCGAGGCAAGCTGCGGCCGCTGCTATCTAATCCCAGCAGACCCCTGGTGGACTGACTGTAACCTCGTGTTACAGCTTTGGAAATCTATACAATAAAGGCTAAAAAGCTCAGCCTGCTTCAGAGATAGTTCCCAAGGGAGCATTCACAATGTGGTTGCAAACTGACATAACTCATATGGATCTGGCCTCAGCGAAAGATGGGAATTTAAGACAATCACCCAATAAGGGGAGAGGTGGATAGAGGCTGGGACAAAGCAGGACTGGGTATCCTTTGGTGGCCCTGGTGCTCAAGAAGGAGTAACCAACATTTAATCATACTGTGAGTGTAATGTGACCAATGGCAGGAGGGAAGAGCTTGGGCTGGATAACAGCTGGTGTCCACATGCAAGCATGTCTACCCCAGTGACTGGAGGGGCATCATTGTGACTCTGCGAGTTAGTTCAGCAGGAGATGTTCTCTCCCTTTTGGCTGATAATGAGAGGATACCATGCTGCCTGGGCACCTGCACCTGATTAGCAGATGGAAAGAAGGTTGGAGCTATTCTGTTTCTGACAGCATCTCGGCTTCAGCAGCAGTGGTCCCTTCTGCTCAGTGGCAGCCCCATGGTCCCAGCAGCCTCAGTGACTGTAGCCCCATGGTTTTAGCAGCATTAGTGGTGCAGCTCCAGCAATGGCTGCAGCAAGTGTGAGCTCACAGGCTCCAGCCCAGGTGCAGTAGAAGCTACCTGAACTCTGAGTACAACACTCTTTCCCTTCCGCTCCTCCAGACTTTCCAACAATTTTATAATCAACTCCCTGCACTAAATCCCTCTCAGCTTGAGCAATCTACAATGATTTCTTTTCCTGACTGGGCACTGACTGATATACTTCCCATATTCTTATTATCCTCCCAGAATGATCGTTTGTCCTCCAATAGCATTTCGAAGTATGTGTTTGCAAGGTAGACATTCTCAGACCTTGTACACATATATCCAAGAATATCTTCATGTCATCCTTTGCATTTCAATGATAATTTATCTGGGTATAAAACCCCAGGAGCAACTGTCTTGTGCTTTGAGAGTTTCACTCCACCATCTCTTTGCATCCAGTGTTGCTGTTGAGACATGTGATGACAATTTATTCCTTTTTCTTTTGAGGTCATCGTCTCTTTCTATCAAGAACCTTCTAAAATTTTTTCTTTGTCTATGTTCTTAAGTTTCTTTAAAATGTAGCTGGTATTGATTTTTTTCTTATCTCTACTGTCTGACACTCTGAAAGCCCTTTCAATCTAAAGCTTTTTATCTCTATAGTCATTAATTTTTCAATTATTTCTTCATTACTTTCTTTTTCTCTCTTATTCTGAGATCCCTATTATATTGGCACTTCTCTTTTTATATTCCATATTTCTTAACTTTTCTTTTATCCAGTACTTCTCTTTCTGATGTCTAAAGGCTTAGTCTTCCAGCTCATTGATTAGTTCATCCAAGGTTTCCATTCTACGATTCCATCCCTCTACTGAGTTCTCATTTCACCTTTTGCCTTTTTCTTACCAAATATCTTGGGTTGGATCTACTCTAGGGCTCCTTATTACTTTTTTCCATTTCTGGTGGGTTTTTTCTTTTTTTTCTTTGAGGATATTATGTTTATTTTATATTCTTGCGTTCTCTGATTCATTAATTCAAACTTCGTTATAGATTTTTCAGCTTTTTATCTTTCTGCTATAGCAGTTGAACTCCTCTAACCTCTCTTATTTTCCCCAAATGAATTCAGCATATCAGGTATCTGGGCTAGCAATATGGTATCAGGTGGAGGGGCTAACTAAAGTTACCCAGGTCTTAGATTGATCCCTTCCTGAGAGCTTAGAAAGGGGAATGGAGGAATGAAACCACTTCTTTTTGGCCATTTCAAAGTCCACCACCACTACCACACACATCCCCAACCAGGTGGCCCTTCCCTCCAAGAGCTTCCCTCTCCTTTTAGTGAAGGTACTGCTCTCCTTGGAGAGCTGCATCCCTCACAGGAAGACACCTAAGCCACTGGGTGGGGAAAATGGGAGGAAGGAAGAGGTAATTCTCAGGAGCCAGACTTCCCACCACCCTTGGTATCAGGAGCTGGGCTCTAGCTTTCCCACAGCCTCAAGCTAAGGCGAAGTGATTGTCACTTTGTTCCTGTCCCATAGTATCTTTAAGGTAGGTGGTGACCAGCTTCCAATTTATTCCCCTATTAATCTATCCCAAAATACCACTTTCATTATGTCACTTCCATGCTCGGATACCTTCAATGGCTCTCCATTATCCACTGGATTAAAGGGGAATAAAAAGGCCAGCATACAAGGCCTTCTCTAATCTGCCTTTTTTTTCCTCAATATTTTTCTCCATTTGGCATCTTTAAATTTGCTTTGTAGCCCTACCTTTCTTTATTTCTAGCTAGCCATCACAGCATAATTTCTTATACATAACAGAGGCACAAAAAGCATACCTTTTAATTGATTGTGCTAACCCATAAGCTAATGGTAGTAAAGAAGTGGCGAAGTAATTGTTCTCGGTTTAGAACAATAAAAACATCTCTTGTCATGTGCAAAGACAGATCACAATCTACCATTATTAGGACATGTGTTAAGCATTTTCACAATGTTGGATAACAGTTTGCAATAGAGTGAGCCAAACTCACTTATTTGATCTCTCTTCTGATCAAGGTGTCCTGTTTTCAAGATGTCTTAGTAGAATGCAGCTATGGAACAGGCTTATGGAAATTGACCTTGTGATGCTCTTCTCATTAGCAGTATTTTAACAAACAGGAACTAACCTGTAATGATGTAACCTGTCTAAGTGCTCGCATCTAATAGCTTAGGTTACTGGCTCCAGGACAAATGCAGCAGTTTGCAATTATGATCCCCCATCTTCAATCATGAAAATGTGTCAGTTCAGTGAGAAGCTGGGTCTATACATAATATTGCAATAAACTCGTGTATCACAAACAAAATACAAGCATGCTTCCAAAAGGAGGAGTAATCAAACCATCCAGGCAGTTGGACTAGATTTTTTTTTTTTTATGTTTTTTTTCATCTTTGGAACCAAAGCCATTTCTATGTCAGCTTGCCCGAGTGGCTTGAAGAACATAAGAGTTGCCAAACAGGCCTCTGACTCTAAAGATCTGTTTATGTCTGCATGACTAATAGTGCTTCTGTGTACTGAGGAGGAAATACCAAGCTAACAAGGAAGGCCACAAATCCACAGAATTTAAATTTCTAGTTTTGGTAGAAGTTAACCGACACATTCATGTTTTTGTATTATGAATTTTCGTGACGACTTTAAAGCTTGCCATGGTATTTATGGTAATTTCATTACAAACCACATCTTCATCTTTTCATTTCTTTCTTATTTATAATTATACAACTGTAATTAAAAGGTATTACTATACTACTACATACTATCCTAGCGAAAAGCTTGGCCTACCTGACTTATTTAAGACATTTATTTCTCTGGCTTCCTTTCCTTCTCCATTTTGGAAGAAGGGTGGGGGAGGGAAGGGAGACAGTGGAGACTTTGGTCATTACAACCTCAAATCCTTTCATCAACTTCTCTTTGTTCCTTAAAAAACCTAGGATTTTTCCAAACAGTCCCCCCTCACCAAATGAAATGTTTTGATGTCATAGTTTCCATTTCAGCTTCTCACCACATCTGAAGTGACGCTCATTCAGATTCACTAAGAGCATGCAAGGGACTTCAAGGACTGTTGAGAGTTGGATTGAATTCTGTCTTCCAACCGTGGTGCCAGCAGCCTTCACGCCCATACTCAAAGGGCTCCAGAGGTGGAACACCATGGCCGAGGCACCTCTTAACCTTTTTCATTCCGCACAGAAAAAGTACTCATGTGTAAAGACTTTTCCTCAATGCAATGAGCTATCACTCACAAGTCCAAAAAATTATTTAGAGACAAGGACACAGAGCATCTGAGGCTAAGCCTCAGCTGAAAAAAAGTGGAGCGAGCTAATAATAAACCACATTCTTTTTTTTTTTTTCAGCTGAGCCATCCTGCTACCTGTTGGCAGCTCAGCGGCTGCTCAGCGGCTGCTCAGCTCGGGCTGGACTCGAACCGCTGTTGCTCAGAGCTCAAACTCTTGAGCGAGCTCTTAACCAACTGAGCCACTCGGCCGGCCCATAAACCACATTCTTAATATCTTTAAAGAAGGGTGAAGCTATGGAGCCCCACAGAGTCACTGCCCTCAAAGAGTTTGCAAAGTAGCTGGAAGAAGGATGCAAGTCTACTGGGGTTTTGCCAACCTGCTATGCACCTTTCCAGGAGAGAACTGACACTCTCCCTGCCCACACCACCCTGCCGGGGCTGCCAATCACTGTATGCCACCTACTTTAGGACAAACACATTGAGCCAGGCCAACAAAATCATTTTGGATAAAAGAGTCCTAGAACAATCTGTCACCATTTTTATCATTACTGCTATAAATATTGCCTCATGTTGGGCCAGATTCCCAGATTCCCCCTTCTCTCATGAAAGACTCGGTAGGTGAGACCCAGACATCAGGGTTTGTTCATGCTTCTGAGATGAACCCCATGTGCAGCCTTATCATACACAATGAGGCTACTGGCAACTTTGATACAGCCAGATTCTACTTTATTTTAACTGACATTGGCCACTTTACAATAAGGATATTGCCATATCGTCATGTGTACTGCATGTATTTGTCTCAGTTTGCTGTCTTCATGATTTTTTCAAATACACACACAAGTGTGTGTGTGTGTGTGTGTATACACATACACATATGTATATATCATCCATGTGATCATATACTGGAGGTGCCAAAAAATGTACACAAGTGGACACTTTGGTAAACGTTGCTCAAGCAGTAGTTCGCTGTAATCAGAAGTGTCTGGACGCTGATGGTCACCACTCTGAGCACCTCTTGTAATTGCAGAAGTCAAAAGTGACTTGCATTCATCTTTTGTTATCAGTATATATTGAGTACAATTTTAATACAGTTTTCCTTTCTTAAAATGCGTATACATTTATTGGCACCCTCTATATTTATATTTACATTTTTATAACATGTACATTTATCAAAAATGCAATAAAATGTGTATATATGTGTATAATAGATGTACATGTGTGCATGTATATATATATAATACATATATATATATATATTTTTTTTAATAGTGTCAGGGTATGAGCAGAATTGCAAGTTGACAGAGCTGGTAGCAGCAGGTGTGCCTATTCACCTGCTCAGTGATAGTGTGACTTTTTTTTTTATTGGAGAACAGTGTGTTTTTCCAGGACCCATCAGCTCCAAGTCAAGAAGTTGTTTCAATCTAGTTGTGGAGGGAGCACCTCAGTTGCCCATGTGGGGAACAAATCGGCAACCTTGGTGTTATGAGCACTGCGCTCTAACCAACTGAGCTAACCGGCCACCCCCATGACTCTTAAATATAGCATAAATTCATTCACAGAAGTTCTGGTTTATTTATTTGGTATTGACTTTGTGCTGGGTACTATAATAGGTGCTGGGGACTCAGTGACTAAAAGCACACCCAGTCTCTGCATTGATGGAGGCCAGGGGAGGATGGTAGACAGTAATCCAATGATCACCTGGATGATTGTTACTTACACACCAAGGTGTGTGCTCTGGAGGAAAGGAAGATGGGCTCTGGGAGATTGCAACAAGGCACCTAAGGGAATGGGGATCAGCCTGGTCTCTCTGAGGATTGTTCCAAGGGCATCCTTACAGGGATTCTTTACTCAGAATGTTCACGCCTCCACTGCAAAACAGTTTAGGGTCTATTATATGAAGAGAGGCTCTTTTCTGGAGAAACTCTTGGCTCTGAGAAAGACTTCTAGAATGATACATTTTTGGCAGAGCACTTAACACTGTGAATTCCTTTGGAACAGCCTAATCACCAGCAAGCCTTACATAGGCATTCCATGTTGGTCCCTAAGGAGCTCATCTGTGGTTTGGTCAACCACAGAGCCATCCACTTTGTAAACTGTCTACAGAGCCATTGAGAAGAACCTCCCTAGCCTGACAATCATTTCTTTGTTCCCCAGAATTCCAGGAATTCTAAGAATTCTAGGATTAAAAAATAAACAAACAAACAAAAAAAACCACCTGTGTACACTAGCGATTATCAATGATGTTTAAAGAAAGTTGTCAAACTTAAATGTATCCTGAGAATCAGATCCTCATTCAATTTAACATTAATTGATCACCTACTGTGGACCAAGCCTTGCTCCATGTACTGAGAACATTTGTAGAGCTAAAGCTTTTCAAGATATATGTTGTTCCTTTCTACTTTTTTACTTTTTAATCCCGAACCCCGAACCCCCTGGAGCCCACGGAAGGACCACTATCCAGTAGGCATTCAATAATACTTGGTGAAAAAGTGAGAGCCTTTAGGATAGCTGGGTTTCCAGGTGTCCACTGATGGGGTTTAGGTTAGGCGGAGGTTGCCATCGGGCCCAGGGCCTTGGAATTCTTTGGTGATGGTGGTGGTAATGATGTTTGTGTAGCCACTCCTTCTTACTCCATGGGAATTTATAAGTCTCCAAGCCAACAAATTGTTTACCTGGGAATACTGAACTCTTGTTCTAGTCATAGGGCGGGGCTTTGGAAAATTTAGGAACAGAATTCAGAGCTCCTAATAGTTCTAATAATTCTCAACAGGCTTAACACTCTGCCCTCAAAAATTTTCTTTGAAGAATTATGATTTCATAATCTCACCAGCAACGCTTGTAAGCCAGATCCTGTCATGATGCCCATATCCAACCAGGAGTGATGACACCAGGGTTATTGGTAAATGTGCGTAAGATTAACCCCCAAATACTCCAAGAGAATCTTATAGAACTTGTATTCAGTTGTGGCAACAGAAAAGCAAGATCTTACACTCTCTCTCTCTCCCCCCCTCATCTCCTCCCCCTGCCCCCCCCCTCCCCCAGGACTGGTTGCTCTCCCAAACATGTGGAGACAAGGAAACCAGGTGATACTTGAATGTTCAGGCCTAGGGTTCCTGTGCTGCCCCCATGTGGCCAACAGGGACTTGGATATAAAGCAACTGTCAGACTGAAAGGATGTCTTCTATTGACTCAGTTTACCCCCAAATTACTCAGATTTCTTTTCTTTTTTTTTATAATTACTGTGATTAATTCACACTGAGACAACTGCATACATTGCAGGCCTCATCCTGCCAATCACAGCTGTTTCTCACCAAATTGGGGTATGGACCCAGTTCTCCTATCTATTTCTTCTCTAGTTTGTATTTGTCAGATAGGTAGGGTTTCCCAATGTGCAATTCTTTTCTTTCCGATTAGAAGTTCTTTCTTTTCTAGAATTTAATAAATTTCACTCTCCTTCCTTTTAAAATTGCTTTGGGGTTCATTTGGTTGGTGGGCAAGAGGAAGAAAGAATGAAAGAGAACACACTGTCTGAGAACACTTGGCCCAACCTCACTTGAGGCTGAGTGGATCCTACTGGGACTGGCTGAGTTGGGGGTAGGATTCTGGGTTGATTCCAATTCCCAAAAGCACCTGTGTTAGGCCAGAGAAAGGCATGGAGTCCCAAGGAGACTGCTGTGTCCTGGGGCACATGACAAGGGACAGCACAGGGGAGGGATTGGTTTGGGAGGCCCTTTGTGACTTCCACTTCTTAAGAAAATTCCACCAGTGTTGCTCAGAAGGTTTTTCTTAACCTTTTTGAAATCAGAGAACTTCAGTGATACTTTCTTTTAAAAAAATCTTTTTTTCTCCACACACACAAACCTAATGCAAGAACTAAAGTATACATGTACACACACACCTTAATAAGCGTATCTTGGAAATGCAACAAGCGCCTGTTGAATTAATGAAATAAATTATTCCCCTGTGTAAGCTATCCAAAAAAAAAGTGACAGAGCAAAGAGAACTTCAAATCTCTTCACTTTTCTTAATAAAAAATTTCACATACTATGATTTTGTGTTTTGCTGCCAAATATCTCTTAAGAATTGAAGCCATGATGTAATTTGACAGAATCTCCAAGTAAATAATGCGTGAGCAATTATAGTTGCCTTGTATATGTGAGTCTAAACCTTAGGTATAAGCATATACCTTCGGAAATGCCATTTTCTCCCCTTGTACTCTTAGAGAAATGAATGTATTTCCTTTTTATTTGTACGTCAATGGCTCTGATTTCCACTTTTCATTGATGTCTATTAAAAAGAGAAAAGGTATCTTACTCTGCTTGCTCCAGTGAGTGCAAATACCTTGTCCAATAAATAGTCTGTGTTGTAATTGCTGCCAGGCCAGCATAATACAATAGACATGGAGCGAGCTTTGTTGCCATAGTCAAGAAAAGCAGTTTATGGAAACAAGAGGCAAGAGCTTGGGTGGGCCTGGACTGGATTCCTCTTCTCCCAGGTTCTGCTAATCTGATGCTGTGCCAAACAATGTGTTCATCCTACGCCAGTTTGAGCGGAGATGAGTGGGACCTTGAATCAAGGCTCTTTTTTCAGTCATTTTTTTTTTTTTAAGATTTTTATTGGGGAATTGGGGGAGGAGAACAGTGCTGGGGAATTGGGGGAAGGGGAACAGACAAGTTGCTGTCATTTTGTTCTTCAGTCTAGTTGTGGAGGACGTTGCTTCACTGGCACAAGTTGGCACCATCATTGCGCTCTTCCCGGGCAAGGCAGATCAGTCGCCGGCTTCTGGATGGCCGCTCACGCTGGCTGCTGGCTACATACGGTAGCCCATGGCAACCCACTGCCACAGGGGCTGCAGCCTACGCCGCCGTTGCCGGCATACGACTCAGGGCAGCCCAGCTCCAGGTTGAGCTGTTGTTCAGCATCTTAGCTGTGGAGGCCAGTGTCACTGGCCCTCATATGTGGGATCCGAACCGGGGCCCTCTGGCATCCCAAGCCAGCTCTTAACCATCACGCCACTCGGCTGGCCCTTCAGTCATTTTTAAATAGTCTTAGTCTCACAGACAATAGTTTATAGAGGGTGAGGGAGGGGGGTGGTAGATGAGGGTAAAAGGGATCAAATATATGGTGATGGAAGGAGAACTGACTCTCGTGGTGAACACACAATGTGATATATAGATGATGTATTACAGAATCGTACACCTGCAACCTATGTAACTTTCCTAACCATTGTCACCCCAATACACTTTAATTTAAAAATGTATGTTCTTAGTCTCTTCATATGCAATGAAACTGATGGATGTTCATTTTAAGTATCATCTTTCCCAACTGATTTCTATAGAAGATGATTTTTCTCTAACATCCCCCATACAGTGCTGACGGCCTGCCTCACGAGTTAGCCAGGAATAGATTTCCTCTCTAATCTGAGTATTCTGGGTCTGCCCTCTTTGCTCTGCTTCTGTGACCTGAAAGTGGGAGAGAAGGATAGGGGAAGAGCACACAACGGGTGAGTCGTTTCCTGATGGGGGCTCTGAGCTAAAGCCGGCTTTTCTTTCTGTGCATCTCATGGCCTGTGTCACCCTATTAACATTTCCTGAGTCTAGTGACTCAAGCATAATCACCACCTAACAACCCATTCTCACCTGCCCAATATCAAACAAGCAATACAGTATTGGCATACTTTTAGGAAATCATGCCATGTCATCAGCCTATTGATGATGCAAAATGTAGAAATAACATTGCTTTAGTGGTTTCTATTACAGTTATTTGGGGTGATATTCAAAATATTTAACAACAGGTAAGTTACAGGTGTTGACCATTCAGAACAGACACCAGCAATTATTTAACTGGTACATCCTAACTAAACATTGCTTATTGGAAATTGTTACTTTCTAGAAAATTTTTTTTCATTATTTTCCCAAATACCTGTAGCACAACTAAAACTTATCTTTGGAGCATTTATGTTGACAAAATAGTGAGATTGAGTGTCCTCCAAGATAAGAAGTAACAACCTAGAGTACATATGACAAAAATAGCATAAGGGCCCCCCCAACCTTTTCAGACCACCACCCACTTGCCCCTTCTACATCCCTGATGGCTATTTGCAGCCATCCCTATGGGGAAGTCACCACTGCCCTCAGGAATGCCAACTAGCAGGAGTGGGACTCTTGCCATGCATCTTTGGATGATTACCAAGCCACAGCCCTGCCCTAAGCCTTCTGTCTGCAGCTTTGCCACCCTGATAGTCCATCCCTGGAGACTTCCTTGCTCAGAGCAATTTTCTATTCTGATTTGCTGGGGGGTTTTTTTGGAAGAAGCAAGATTTTAAAATAAGTGACCGATTTTTAAAAATATTTGAGAACTACCTCTCTGGGGACACAAAATGCAGGAACGGAAGGGTTGAAGGTTATCTCAGCAGAGTGGAACTGAAACTTTTTACCTTCGAGTATTCAAAATGGGTGCTGTCATGACAGGGGTTCCTGATTTGCTTTTTCCAATTATTCTGGTAAATCAAACCATGAGTACAAATTATCCAGGCAAGGGAAGTTAAAACAACTCCTTATCATTTCATCAAAGGTTCTAGATCCAAAATTTGAGAGAATATTCAATTGTCCAGGAACCAGTACCAATTGGTGTGTATGAATTGATAATGAGGCAAGTCATATTGATCATTTAAGGAGGAAACTCAGTAATTATTAAGGTAGGTGAGGTTATCATTTGATCCAAACCTTTAATTCATTTGTTAATTCCACAAGCATTTGCTGAGCTCCTCCATGCACAGCAGCTTGGTGGGATGAATAAGACAAGAGTGCCTGGTTTAAAGATATACAAGAATTCCCACTCCTTTTACTTACATTCTTAAAATAATTGTTTAATTTTCTCAGATGTGTTATCTATGTAGATAGATACAGCCTGTGAGTGAGTAATTAGAGAAAGGGACCTAATAATCTTGGCATATTCTGCTCCAAGGGAGTCATGGGAACTGCTATAACAAAATCAAGAAGCTGATGTAAAGAACACCTTGGTGGGGCAGCTGGTTAGCTCAGTTGGTTAGAGCACAGTGCTCGTAACACCAAGGTTGCTGCTTCGATCCCTACATGGGCCACTGAGCTGCGCCCTCCACAACTATATTGAAATAACTACTTGACTTGGAGCTGATGGATCCTGGATAAACACACTGTTCCCCAATAAAAAATTCAAGAAAAAAAAAAAAGAACACCTTGGTTTGAACACTCAGCTCTGCCACCTACAAGCTGTGGGTTTATGTACAAGTTACTTATCTTTGTCTATTAAAGAAAAATAACATCCAGTGTTATATACTGTGTAATGTAAAAATTATCTCACATTGTGCCATTCACATAGTAAATGTTCAGTAATAGTGAAAAAGTCAGGATTATAAATAAGTGATGAGCAATTAATACAGTAGGAGCTCAGTTCACACAGACAGGAACTCTCAAACAGGCCTTGCATTGCATGAGGATCCCACAAAAGGAGTCAGGGAAGGTCTCATCTTTGGAGTAACTACCATGGACCAGCCATTTTATTCACTTTATTTCATTTAGTTCTCACAACAGTCCTATACGGTGGATATTGTCACCATTGTGCAAATGAGGAGACTGAGGCTAAGCTATATTGACCTGATGAAGGTCACACAGCAAGCAGAACAGGAATCCAGCTTTATGAAACTCCAATGTGAATGCTTTTTCCTTTAAGCTGTTGGTTCTCAACGTTTGGTCTCAAACAATCAGCATTAGCACCACCTGGAAACTTGTTAGAAATGCTTATTCTCAGCCCCTCCCCAAACCCACTGCGTCAGAAACTATGGAAATGGGGCCCAGCCATCCGTGTTCCAGGTAACCTTGATGCACGCTCAAGTTTGAGAACCGCTGCACTATGCATTATGTATTCCCTCTTCAATTAGGATCCAACTCTTTATTCTGTATTTAACAAAGAGCATGGAAAAAAGACCTGGGCTCTGAATTTGAGCTTATACCAACTCCTCAGCAATGATGAGTCAAGTAATCCTGAACAAGCTACCTTTTGCCCGATTCCAGCCCACATGGCACATGGGGGGAAAAAATGGAAATGAATGACAGGAGCCATTTTTCATATTCTTAAGCCTCTTGAGCATCATTCCTTGGAGAACACTAAAGCTTTCCTTCTTGCTGTTGTCACAAATGATGGTGTCACTCCTCCCCCATGCCACTTGGTCTTGGGCACCATGATATATTTATCAAGCTCCTGCTATGTGCCATACACTGAGAGAACAGTGGGGGAAAGAACCAGCAAAGGCTCCCTCAAGGAGCATGTGATCTGATTTCTCCCAGCAGTGGACGCCATTGACCTTTCCTTGAATCCCTGAACACCCAAAGCAGGTGGACAAATCAAGGGTTTCTACTCCTCCGTCTACATTTAGTATGGGAATAACTATAACTCCTAAGCAAAGATGTTATTAGGAGAAACGAGACAATTTACTCAACCCCCCTGGGCCATACACAGCCTATCCATCCAAGGGACTGTAGCTGACCAAATGAGCAAAGGAGAAACCAGTCAAGCCTAGAGAAACAGTTTTCCAAGCCACCATTGTACCAGCAGCCCAAGACCTCAGAATCAGTATGGCCATTAAGCTGTGTGCCTCCACGTGGATGTGAAGAATCAGGTCTGCCAAGCCAGGACCCACGTCTTTCAGTATTTTAGTCCAGTGTTTTCTGAGCTCTCGGGGTGATGATGTGATGCTGGAGTCATCACAAATCATCAGCCCCCTTGGCTAAAAAGCAAACACCCTGAATTTGCTCTTTATTGACTATATAAGAACCATATTGCTTCCCACTGAAAATAAGTACTAAAGAATAAAAGGTCCCTTAATGTATATTCCACCTGCTGCTAGCCTGGTCTTTCAAAGCCATTGCCTTCGCTGAACAATTCCAGCTGGTGCTCTCCTTTGTGCTGGCTTTTATGGGCTGTAAGGACGGATACATAAGGTGTAGGTCAGTTTTTTAAGGAATGTAGAAGTCTTGCCCTCTCAACTCAACACATGCTTCTCTTTTCTTCTCCCCTCCTGCCTGGAATTATGGGGCTAGAGGTTGCTAAAGCATCTAATTAAATGCTTTGGGATAATTCTGCTCTGTGCACAGACTGGCTACAAAACTGCAATGACTTCATCTGCAAGGGGAGAACCAATATATTTGGGGAAGGAGTGATGTGTTTATAATATTTATGTTTTCCTGCTCCTTGTCTAACTCATAGGCAATTTCCAGGATAAAATCCTCACATGTTTTTTCCATCAATTGGAGAACTTGAATCAATATTATAGGCGGCATTTTCCCTTGTTTAAATTTCCCTCCCACCTCACAATGTGCCTGCTACACGTTTGTGTCGTAAATCCCAGCATAAAATTCCCTGTTGCTTAACTCGCCCATAAATGTGAAGCATGTAGTCATGTTATACGATTCCTGACCTGAACATAAATTTCCTCTAGCCTAGTGGTGCCTTAAGGAGGAGCTAATATGTTCACCTGCTTGTTTTCCAGGCTATAAACCCAGAACAGGTGAAATGGGAGGAAATTTAAATAAGATCAAAAGACAGGTTCAAAAGAATAGACAAGCCATCTGGAATGCCTCAGTGCTGCCAATCTCAAATACGAGACCCAGTGGAATTTTAAGTGGAATTTCTAGTTTTCCCTTCTTTCTAACCTCGACTTTTCTTTGGGAGGAAGCTCATTGTCCCAGAGGCTGGGTCAGACACTAGCGAGTGAAAAAAATATTAATTTCTTCTAAACCCATTGTTGACAGCCTCCTTGTCCTCTTCATCCCCCAGGCCTCCACTCTTGTTGCGTCACTATGTGTGTAGCTTTCTCTAGCATCTTACCCTGCAGAATGAGTTTGAGGAGTTTGGAAGTGACTTGCTGATTTAGTAGGGGTGAATTTTACTTTAGTTTTCAAATTACTCTACAGATGACAACACTATATTGCTGAAAAGAATTTGCTGAGTGAGAAACAATTGTGCTGAGCATAAATTGGTACAGCCTTCAATACAATTTGACAATACGTATCAAAATCCTTAAAATTATGAACACTATTTGACCCAGTAATTCTACTTCTGTGAATTCATCCTAAAGAAATAATTGTGCAAAGACAAGAAGATATATGAACAAGGATGTTCACTGCAGCATAGGGACAAGCTGGAAACAACCTACTCGTCCAACAATGAGATTGGTTAAATAAATTCTGATGTATTAATAATTAGGATTATCATACAGACATTACAATAATCATCAGATCAAAGGTTTGGACAAGGAAGAATGTCTGCTTATATTAATTGAAAAAGCAAGTTACAAAACAATGTGTATACTTATTTTCCCTCTAAAAGTATATGAATATATACATATATACATATATATATAATGTATGAAGTTTCTCTTATGAAATTCTTTTTAACAGACCACACATACTGAAGTTCAATCAGTACACATTAAAAAACTGTTATGCTAAAATACCATTATGTTTTCTCCTCCAATTATAGTGAAATAAAATCATCAAGTATTTCCCATGAAGATTTGGGCCTTTAAAATCTCTTCCATGTTGGACTTATTATGCTCATGCTATTTTGGGACAACATGACATACATCCATCTTCCATTTTGATATGTTTTTCATTGAAAAGACAAGTTTTATTCTTGGGAGTTGTTAGGAATCCTGACATAAATAAAGACACACATCAAGGACAGCTATTTCCACAGTGTCAGAAAATATTTCATTGCAGTGGCTTCTCTTGATTGGAGGCCAAAGCCTGAATCAGAATTAAATAAAAAAGGGAAAAAAAAAGCCTTACAAGTAAGTTTCTCTAAAACAGATTTAGTACATATTTCTATGAAAGAGCTTTACACACATTTTCATTCTAATTAAAAACATAATTGGTAACATACATCTTTATGCTGTGACTATTTTGGTACAGGAAACTCAAAAACTAGCACTTACTAACATTTCTAAGAAGCCTTATTATTCACTTTGAGGAGAGAACAAAAATTTAAAAACAACAACAAAAGCAATTTGCGATATTAATTTTTGACAGCTAAATCTCCCACTTAGATGGCTTAATATAAATGATGCTATAAACTGGAAATCAAAGACAAGACTCTTACTGTAGCCACTAATTTAATCCTGGCTGCCTCAAAGAATCATTCATTACCTTATCCCACTAGTGATTCTGATTTAACATATCTGGGTGAGACCTGGATGTCAGGATTTTTTAAAGCTTCCTAGGGACTCTAACATGTAACCATCATTTAAAAGACCTGAATCTTATAAATGATATTCCTCATTTAGCGATTATTCTGAAAACTGAAATGAATAAAGTGTTACAGCTTGAAAGGGACTTAAAACATCATCTAATCCAACCCTTATTTTGCAGAGGGGGACCCTGAGGTCCAGCAGCCTCCTTGCATTAGCTTCATTATTTTCTTATTTTGAAAAGATGGTGAAACCAGCTTTTCTTAGGGGATTTCCTTCATCCTCGATCACATTTACTCAGTTCTCAACCATTTTTCTTTCTCATAGGCACAAAATTCTACAGCCACCACCTCCCTATCCAGAGAGTGGGATTTTCAGTTTTTAATGAGGGTTAAGACAAAGGCAACCATTTGTTGAATGCTTTTGCTACACCAAGCATTACCTCACATCACCACAACTCTATAATGTAGACATTATTCTATTCCCATTTTATGAATAAGGAAACTGAGACTCGAAGGGATTAAATAACTTGTCCGAGGTTGAGCAACTAGAAATGATGGAACTGGGATATGAACCTAGATGTCCTTAACTCCAAATCAGCAGGAAACAGATGATAGAGAAGCTCTACCTTGAATAAACCTGCAGTCCAGAATCCTGGTTTTTTTATTGACTGACAGATGAGATCTCAGATGAGCCTATTCAAATATCTCGATTTCCTTCTACGCTGCCAAGACAGCAAGAAGGGGGGAAATAACAATTCAATGGGAAAACGAGAAAAATAAAGTTCTTAATAACAGAGGTAAAGTCTTTGCTGAACAAAGGCCACCAGCAAACTACATGGACCTTTACTTGTAGGACAAAACTAGTCAGGGGCACTCAACGTTCACAAGAAGGGCCCTTGCCACATCCCCAACAGGCCACTCAAGCATTGCTAGAGCTGATTTTCTTGGAAATGTGCTTTTCCGGCAGTCACCAAAATGCCAGTCCCTTCAGGTAAGGTCTGTGTATCCCAGTGCTTAGCCCGTTCTCTATAACAGAGCAGGCACTCAATACAGGTGTGGAAGGAATACACAAATAAATGATACATGTGCACTCCTTCCTCATGCTTGTATGGAACAAAGCATATAAATGTATTAGAAAGGAGAAAATATGTTACAATTTTCACAACTGGGATGAGAATCTCTCTTAGAAAGGGGATTGTTTCGGTCTGAAAAATCATTGTCATAAAGGCTGGGAGTACACAAGGAGATACTTCCCTCTCTCCACATTTCACCCCTCTCCCCTGGCACAATACACTAAATATTTATATCCGCCCCCCAAAATCCATATGTGGAAACTCAACCCCCAGTGTGATGGTACTTGGAAATGGGGCCTTTGGGAGGTGATTCGGTCATGAGGGTGGGGCCCCCAAGACCGGGATCAGTGCCCTTATAAAATTGACCCTAGAGAGCTCTCTCGTTCCTTCCTCCAGATGAGGACACAGTAGTAAGTCGGCTGTCTCTGAACCCGGAAGCTGGTCCTTGCCAGACGGTGAGTCTGCTGGAGCCTTGATCTTGGACTTCCCAGCCTCCAGAACCATGAGAAATAAATGTCTGTTGTTTATAAGCCATCCAGTGTATGGTATTTTGTTAGAGCAGCCCAAATGGACTAAGACACTTAGGTCCTATATGTTGGCTAGGACAAAAGTTTCAGGAAGGAGGATTAAATTATCCTGTATCAAAGAGGAATGCATTTTCGAAGTTTCACAGGCAATCCAGGAGGAAGGAGGAAGGAGGAGGAGATGAGAGAAATAAGTCAGGGAGATGATGAAAGTCTACATACTATGCAATTTGGTAACTCTTACTGACACTCTAAAATTAAAAAGGAAAAAAAAAAACACCTAAACTCATGAGTTCTTAATGTAAGTAGTTTTAACGTTTTGTAGATTTAAAAACAAGGCCAAGTTTCACGTTAGAGTGGATGTAGAGTGACATGGAGATAGGCCGTTAGGACAAAAGGGCAAAAAGTAGTGATTTCATCAGCTTCCCACAACTCCTCTGAAGGTCTCATCTGTAAAGCAGAGCACTGAATAAACTGCTGACTTGTTGCACTGACAACATCAACACTCAGAAGATGATATAAGCAACCATGGAGCCTGCTGAAATGAACCAACAAACAGATGTGGCTGCAGTTAACTGCACTAGTAAAAATGTTAGATTATAGCCTATGTTATAGGTCAAACACAGTCAAACCTGACAATTCAAATGCTTCATGTGCTATAACGCCCAGGGGGAAGCCCAGCACTCAGAACATTTCCTAAGTCCCTGTGATATGGACAATGGCCTTGGCTGCCACATAGACTACAACAGTCCAGCCATTCTGCACAGATGCCTACTGGTTGTGGATGAGAAAAGGGTGAGCAGGATACTCAGACAGGTCCTACTATGCAGGATAGATGGGGGGGCTGAGCTGGGACCCCCACACACATGAAAATGAAAATGACAGAGGCAGGGCTCAGAAAGGCAGTCGTTGGGAGGTGAACTATGCCGGGAATAGCTGAAGTGCTTGGCCAGAAAAGAAAAGATGTGAGCATAAGAAGGGTGTAGAGTGTGAAGGGAGAGATAGACACTTGTTTTATATTTTTAAAAAGATATCCCATAAAGACAAAATTGAATGTGATCTGTGTGGCACTAGATACAGGCCGAGCTAAGACTGAGGAGCAAAAAGTTTAAGCAAGCTAGGAGTCATATGAGTAGAAGCCTCTAGCATTGTGGCTTCCAATGTTGACAGTCCTGCCCTCTAGGGAACACTTTAAAAATTTATAGGGGCTTTGCAGACTTCTACTACAGTCATACCCGAGTGGTTACAAGTTAAAATACCCATATTTATTTTAAATTTCCTGTTACTTCTCCTATATATTATAGTAAAGACAATATATTCATTTTTGTTAAATCTAGTGTGTTAGTTATATTACCTGTGGATTTCATTTTAGAATAGAAAAAACATTGTCACCAAATATGTGTTATGAAAAATGGGGCATTGAGTTTGCTTTCAGTATGAACAACTGCTCCAGGAGAAAAGTGACACACTGAAAGATGAGGCCACATTTTCCCTGTAGGCATTTTTGTGGGTTTCTTCAGTATTCTTCAAATTTTTATTTTTATTTTTTAGCTGAGCCATCCTGCCACCTGTTGGCAGCTCAGTGGCAGCTCAGCTAGGGCCGGGCATCGAACCGCTGTTGCTCAGAGCTCACACTCTTGAGTGAGCTCTTAACCAACTGAGCCACTTGGCTGGCCCAGTATTCTTCAAATTTTTTAATTACTTGCTGACATTGGAACCCTGGGAGCTACGGAAACATCCAGCAGCCCTGGGCGGCACAGTTGCCTGGCAAAAACTGTCCCTTTTCATTAAACACTCACTTGCGCCACCCGGCAGGCCCTTCAGAGATCGGAGCATATCCCCTGCTCTCCCATTCAAGGTCTCAGTAAATCAGCATTGTGCGCATCGGGAGCTGGCATTCCTCCCTGTCTGGGACCATGTGTTAGAGACCATGGGGGCTGCTCCACAGTGTGGAGGGGACTGTGTGAGCCACCTGCGAAGGAGAGAGCCCACAGCTTTTCAGGGTTGAGGCTCTTTAGGGGAAAGCTGATTCCCTCTCTCCCCAGAAAAATGCACAGCCACACAAAACGCTGGTTATCATCTCCATAGTTGTCCAACCCTTATACCTTATCATTCAACTCGAACTCAATTCAAAACTAAGATTCTCATTCTAAGGATGTGGAGCCCAGCCGGCTAGTCAAACCACACTTCTCATCCCACTTCTAACTTGAGAGATTTTTACCATGAGTACCCAGATAATTTTCTGATGGACTCCCCATAAGGAATTAGGACATTCAGTGTGCTACACCTGGGGACTGTCAGGCAGCTACTGAACTCTGGTGAAATAACCGACTAAGCAACATCTATCACAACCTGCCATTCTCAGAAACTGCCTGCCTCCCAGAGGTCTCCAACCTGACCACAACCAATAAATAAAATCAATTGTAAGACCAGATGCCGTCCCTCCCCCGTGACTCCTTAGGCCTATAATTAAATAACAAAGACAGAGATATCAACCATGCTAGACAGAGGGCTTACAGAAATGAAATGTGGCAGCATTTATTTTCTAGAGAACAGACGCCTTGAATCCAGTGGCTGATCATATTAATACATCATTTTTATGTCTCTCTTGCAAATGATCCCCAGCCCTTTCCTGCATTGCAACATTCTCAAACTTCTTCAAAAGTCATGCGTCAAAAATTATTTTTAAATATACATTCTTATGAAAACCTATTTCTCCTCAGCAAGAGAAGAGGGTTAAAAATACCCACCATCAAAAAAAAATTGCCAACAAGCCTTTAATTTGGCACATATCCTTTCTGTGATTTAAACTCATCAAACCACAGCCGTCTCTGGATAAATTTAGAATCAGACATAACAAAAACAATATATATAGAAGACTCCAGGGGACAATCTTCAGAGATTATAAAAAAAATAATATAATAACAAATGTATATAGAAACTGTGCTTAAAAGCCATGCAACTCTAGATATACCTAGGGCAATATATTAACACAAATAGTGGGAAAAGTTATAGCATAAGAGTGGAATAATATTTTCTTAAAACTAGGTAGTGTTTTCACAAAGCACCTTTCATCAAGCGATCTTACAACTTCAGAAAGCACTGGAAAGAGAATGAGAAATATTCCCCAAATCCAATAAAGCCCAGACATGCCATTGAAAATAATTGCCAAGAAGTGGGACATTCTGGGACAGAATTTTGAATCAAACTACTTTGTTATTATATCACTATTTAGAAATGGAAAACTCAATTATGCCACTGAATGACCTGACTGTTTGTGAATTACTAAAAGGCTTTGAAAGAATAAATGAAAACTTTCCTCTCAGATCCACTCTCACTCAGATAGGGTGCTTTCACTACTTGGCACTCAGATCCACGTCCTTCAGACACAAATTATTCTGCCCAGAAATGCTTGTGTATTTGGACAGGGCACAGAATTATAGCTTTTCCTTTAAACTTAGCACAGTAGTGATTTTTGTACAGTGATAAGAATTCTCAGAAATGGGTCTCGGGGAGAATTCATATTTTTGCTGTTGACCTAAACGGCACACATTTTGTGTTTTTCAAAAGCTAAAAACCCTCATTCACCTGTAATATGTTAGAAAGTAGAGCAATGTACCAATGAAATGCCCCACCTCCTGGCTGATACCAACTAGTGTATATTCGACAAGAACACAATAAAGAGCCCCTTAGACTTGAGCAAATGAAGTGCTAAGAGACACGGAGAAATAGGGAAGGATCAAGACCAGTCAACAATTTCTGTTCCCTGATAAGGTTTTGAAAAAAGCTGATTAAGATGTTTTAATCTTCCTTCTGGAATCAAGAATTTAAACATTCCTTTTAGTCGGGTAGGTTTCTTTTGACAGAGTTATGAATTTAACCAAGATCCAGGTCCCGTGTGGGTGTAGTTCCTCCAGGATCAAGTTCTTCTGTATCAAAAACACCACATCAACATCTGCAGCAGAACCTCTCAGGCCAGGGGAAAGCAGAAGACATCCACCACGTAAACTTTACGTCTTCCTGTGTGGGCCTATCCCTGGGGTAGGACAAGTTGGGCAGTGACTGCGGACCCCGCATTTAAAGGGTAGGTGGGCAGGAAGACTTAGCGTACAGCACCATACCCATATCCTCTTTTCTGAATACCATTAACATCTATTTCAAATTTTCAGTCCCAGGTGGGCTTTGATAAATGCTGACAGAGTGGACTTCTTTCAAGTGATATTATCTACGGTGGACCCGAAAGAGCTTTCATTACCCTAGGCCCAGAATCCTCCTCCAGGGTACCACCCTCCTTTAGTCCACATTCCAGCAGTGGCGTCTCCAGGGTCTTGGGAACCCAGAAGGAGGCTGTGGGAGGCCATGCAGTAGCAAGTGGATTCTTTCCACCTCCAGGAATGAGTCTTGTGGGTCCCCAAGAGGGAGGGAAACTCCAGGAAGACACAAGGTATTAGTAAATATTTTGTCTTTCGTGTGAAGCCATTGTAATGTGTTCTCAGAGGCTTAATCTCTGAATATATTCTCAGCCTAACATCAAACAAATTGATGCCTCAAGCCATCCTTTTGGGTTCATTACTACTTAGCTATATTTTGCTGAGAGAGTCACTCTGTCCTTCAGTAGAATTCATTGACGCCAACGCTCAGTGAGCAACTGGATATAAATCCAGGGCTGACAATGTTAGAGAAAAATCTACTCCGTGCCTTTCTCCTTCTCCCTTAGCTCTAGGCTCACTGAAGTTACGTTTCTATATTGCAGGATGATGCCTTGGATTTTTCTTTCAGAAACTATGCAAAATAAAATTTTGAGGGCCAATGTAACGTCTTGAGAAGGACAAGAAAAAGAGACAGAATCCCAGTGGTACCGGAAAAGCTCAGGGGCACATGAATCTCCCGATCAGTACTGCCCAGGAGCTAAAAGAAACTGTAATAGGACTTAGTCTCTTTTCATCTTCAAAGTCATTTATAAACTCTAAATCATTCATCCTTGCCACACTACTATAATCATGCAATTTGGCAGAAGCAATAGACCTTTCATCTCTAGATCTCAAAGCACTCTATAAATGCCAATTAATCCTCAAAACTGCCCCATGAGGCGATAGAATATCAATTAACCTACTCGGTACACAGAGAGGTTAAGTAACTTGATCCAACCCACACAGCAAATTGGCAACAGGAATTAAGATGAGAACTTGGTCTGGAAGTTCTATTCTTGGGCTTAGACATCTGAGACTGAAAGCCAAATCTATATTTAAAGCCCCCACATGGTAGCTGGGCCATAGTGGGTGCTTAGGTAATAATTTCTGAATAAGTGAAGAAGTCAGATATTCATATTTCCAATTGCCTGCCAAACGTGTCTGAATTCTGCTAATATTAATATTACCAACTCAGGTTCAAATTTCTTATTCAAATTGGCTTCAACTCTTGGGTTTCTATTCATTTCTTCTCCAACCAGAGCACCCATTATAGCAGAGGCCCTTTTCTAAGCTCTAGAGATAGAGTAGTGAATAAAACAGACAGCACCCTTCCCTTAAGGAACGTACAGCCAGACAAAAAGAGGCAGATGATAATCAAGAAGACAAATAATGTTAGATGGTAAGAAGATGATGTGGCAGTAAACAGAAGCCAACCACTGGAGACCAAAGGGTCATCCAGTGGTCACTGCAGATGCAAGGCCAGAACTCAGGTGCAAGCGCCCAGGGCACCAAGAATTTTGTAATATTCTAGCAAATGAGAATAAAAGTCTCATTTGCTTCTATTCTCCTACAATTGACAGCAAAACGCTTAAGTCAAAAAGAAGCTCGATCATTTGCCTTCAGGAACAATGAGAAAGAGGCAAGCTGATAGCATTGAATTTTGAGAAGCCCAAGAATTGAGTGGGTGGTGGCAGCTTCTGTGCCAAGGGTAGGGGATGAAGCCGTTCCCCAAAGCAGCCTGCTCCTGAGTGTTGCCTCAGCGCGCAGCATTAAAAAGACTCACAACAAAAGCTACACACTCATTTATTCCTTTATCCATTCATCTGCTTTACCCTTATTGGATATCTATTATGTATCAGGTTCCGGGCTCATCTATGCCCTTGGTGACCCCAGCGGGAGCCAGGCCAGCAACGACCCATCTCTCTACTCTTTTTTTTTTTTTCTGACATACAACGTTTTTATTAGTAGTATGAAATGACTTTTGACTCAATAACAATGAAAAAGGGGGCAAATACACATAAATAACTGATAGTTTTTAAAGTGATCTACAGTCATCCCCCTTTATCTACAAGGTATACATTCCAAGACACCCAGTGGACGCCTGAAACCACAGATAGTACTGAACCCTGTATATACTCTATGCTTTTTCCTATATATACATACTCATGATAAAGTTTAATTTATAAATTAGGCACGGTAAGAGATTAATAATAACTAATAATAAAATAGAGCAATTATAACACTATACTGTAATAAAAGTTATGCGAATGTGGTCTCTCTCAAAATATCTTCTTGTATTGTACTCACACTTCTTCTTGTGATAATGTGGGATGATAAAATGCCTTGTTGAGTGAAGAACTTTCACCTTTTCACTTGAAGGAAGAACTTTACGGCTTCTCTTTGGCGTATCCAAATTGCCAGCATCACTACTTTTGCACTTGGGAGCCATTTTTAAGTAAAATAAGGGCTACTTGAACTTGAGAAAAATGAAAACAGGTTCACAGTGGCGCCCATGAGCACTGCAGACCTCTAGGTATCATTGGGATGCTGCAATAATCAATCCGATAACGGAGCCAGCTCCTAAGTGACTATGGCTGGGCAGGGAGCGTCTAAAAAGGGGTGATTTACATCCGGGGCAGGATGGAACAGGACCTCGCAAGATTTCCTCATGCTACTCGGAACAGCATGCAATTCAAAATGTATGAATTGTTTATGTCTGGAGTTTTCCATTGAATATTTTCAGATTCAACTGACGACAGGTAACTGAAATCATGGAAAACAAAATGCATGCATAAAGAGGGTGGATCTACACTGCTCACCACCAACTGTAGTTTATTCTTCATTTTCTTTAGCAAATAGGCTTTAGTTTTTTTAGACCAGTTTTAGGTTTTCAGAAAAATTGATCAGAAAGTACAGAGTTCCCACATACTGGCCCCCTTCCCCCAACACCCCACTCTTGTGTCCTCCTGGAAATGTGCCTGTGTGCTTCTGTAAAGGAGCTAGGAAGACCACTGAGTGCATTAACCTTGGGCTTCTGTGACCCCTCAAACTGCACAGAAATAGTTAAAAGTGAGAAGAACTCAGGTTACAGAAAATCTAGCTCCTTCCTCTCTGCCTCAGGCATTAGAGCCAGCGGCGTCGAAATAAAATTCCATGCGTGCTTGCTGAACCTATGGTGACATTATTATAGGAGCACACTTTAACATCCCTTTTGGGGCTCATCATCAACCATTTCTCCTCTATCCTGAGTCTGACTTAGGTGGACTAAAGAGGAGGGGAAGACTGGCCCTCAGAGTTGGCCCTCCTGGCAATAGGCCCAGCAATATCTAGAGGTCTGCAGGGCTGGTGGACCCCACTCAGAAAATGTTTTCATTTTTCTCAAGGCATATCTGATAACCCCAAGGCCCGTGAGGCTTGGTTTGAGGAGGCAGCTTTGAAAAGAGGAATCTTTAGTCATGTGTTATCTATCTTCTAATTGCTTCTCCAGATCATTGTAGTCCCTCCTCTGAACATAACTCAGTGGCCTTAAATTCTCATCAGGAGCTGTAACTATAAGTTAACCAAAGGCATCAAAGATTTTCCGCACCGCTATACACAAAGTGTTCGCCTCCTTTTACTTCTATTGTACCCTGGAAATAAATACCAATGTAGGGTAAGCCCAACAGTAGACAGTGAAGAGACAGGTGAATTTAAGGCTGTGATGATTCTCAAACTAAATACTTGTTCTGTATAAGTGAGGGTTCACAGTACAGATCCTCCTGAACCTGCCTTTCTAAGATATGGGGGTCAGCTCCGAACCTTTAAGAAAATCAGAAACCACCGGGGCACCCCAGTAATGCATTCACAGATCACCTGAAAATGCTGAAGGGTCCTTCCTTAGATAGCATTTAATCCAATTTCCTGAAGGATTTGTTGATGAAGAAATTGAGGCCCAGAACAGTGAAGGGGCCAAGGCTGCATGATACAGTCAGGACAAGCCAGAGCCTGAATGTCCAGATCCTTCCCAAGGTGATGAGCTACATTCATTATACATAAATATTGGTCCCTACACATATATTTAAATTTTAAGTTCGCCTTGATCAATTACAGACTGAAAATGGACAGGGATCCTTTGGTCCACCAGATAGGTTCACGATCAAAGTCCCAGAACTAAGCTGGAGAGTAGAAGTTGGCACAACCCGTCCTGGGAAACTGAGTGTGGCCCTGCAAACAAAATCTTCAGCTGCATACGTGTGCCTGATGTAAGAGACGTTGTCATATTTTCTAGAGAGCCTCAGGGAATTCTGTTGAAGCAAAAAAAGTCCCGATAGCAGAGCAACTGAAATTTTCTTCAGTGTATGTTCTCTGGACTGAAAGCCTCCTCACCCTGTTCCATCTACTACTGAATTTAAATTATGATGATGGCTACAATTTGTTAGGTGCCAGAGGTTGGACCAGGTGCTTTTCTTACATCCAAAAGCTACCCCCATTTTTCTGATGAGAAAACTGAGATTCTGCTGGGTTAACCCATTGGTCCCCCTCATAAATCCGCCTGTTCCCTGTAGCTACCTTTTAGTCAACCAGCTGTGGGTGCTGCGGTGTGTTCTCTCCAGAGTGGAGGAGGGGCTGTCAGACCCTGTGGGACGGCAGGTAGAAGTTGAGCCAAGTGCGCCTGGTGTGTTTTCTGCCCAGGGGGTGGAGGAGAGGTGACAAAGCTTGTGGAATCGAGGCTTACATTATAGTACACCAGGGTGGCCAGTCACAGCAGGAGCAGGAGCTCCAGCTCCAAGTCTCAATATTAGATATTTTATACAAGCGATTTCACCCTTCCCTGTGACAGTCTAAGACGGGGCATTGTCCTATCTTCTTTGCTGAAAAACCTCTTCTGACACTGTCATTCCAGGAGAGCAGCCGGCTCCTGCTGACTCTGTGTTTGTTATACAGAGGTTGTCCTCGTCACAATCTCTTTGCTTGGTGGTGGCAGAGTGGGTGACGTTTTCATAGCCATAGGCTTGTTACCCAGGGAGCACCTCTGCTGCCCCAGTTAGTGCATTGGCCAACATCTTCCACAGGGGGCTGCAGATTCACTCCTGCACACATATGTTGCGCTAGATGAGTGAAGAGATGTTGGTGTTTGAGATGAGTCAGTGTCTACAGGTGGACAGGACAAGGGATTTCACATAAATGATTTTCTAATTCTCACACATGTGATGGCCTCTAGGCTCCAGGTCACAGCCAGCTGACCTTTGAACCCAAATCAGCCTGGCTTCCCCTCTCAGTTAACTGCTTCCTGCTGCTGCTTCCTATTTCTAGACCCTCCTTTTTTCGGGTATGACTGTGCCACATCTGCCCTCCCATTTCCCCCACCCCTACTTGACCTGATGTTCATTCTAGCCTAGTCTTTCTCAAACTTGAGAAGCACACAGAAAAAATGGGAGGTGGGGGTGAACTTCTCTTTCAAAGAGAAAGTTGAAACTGTCACTTTCTGCCATCATTAGTTATGAACCTAAAAGCAAACCTAGGTGCTAAAATTAAATGGCAGTACTTGGTTATAAGGTGATCACAGATAGAACCCAAAATTAGGTTAGATTGGGGTTTTTTAATATTGAAACATTAAATATATTCAATATTAAAATATTGACATAAAAAATAAAAAAATTAAAACTTCTCACTGAACTCACAGGTCTCCTGAGAATTCACGGCCAGCAGCTTTCGAGGTGAGACCACTTTCCCTTTCTCATGGATGGGCGCAGGTAGAACCTGTGGACTTTGAGACAGGAACTGCTGTATGTGTACACAAAAAGAGCAAGGGGATATTGTAACTCACATTCTTTGAGTGCTGACTTCGTACACGACTGGTTAAGCATGTTGTATGTTTCATTTATTTAACCCAAAACTTGTGTGAGCTAGGTACTGTTTTTATCTCTGCTTTTACTAATGAAGCAGTCGAGACTTCAAGAGGTCAAACCATTTGACCAGGGTCACACAGTTAGTAAGCAGAGAATCCCTTGTCTATGGTCAAAGATAAAAAGAACGGCTTCTCTCTCCCTCTCTCTCTCTCTCTCTCTCTCTCTCTCTCTCACACACACACACACACACACACACACACACACACACACACCCCTAATGAGAGATGGCATCTGCCTTTGTCCTTCCTACTTTCTGTTGCCACCTCTGGTTGCCGCAGCACTGATTCTGGATATCACACAAAAAGCCTGCTGTGGCATTACTCACAGCACCATTGCCAGCACGGAGCATGTGATAACTGCTTATTAGATACTTGTCGAATTGTCATGAAGGGGCAAAATGCTTTAAACAATGGGTGTGTGTGTGTGTGTGTGTGTGTGTGTGTGTGTGTGTGTGTGTTATTGTTCATTTCAGTGACCCTCATTGTTCTCTTCCCCATTTTATGATAATTGAGTACTGGCTGGAACAAATCCAAGCAAATTAACTTTCTATTATTGACAGCAGAACAAGGAGACCAAAATCAGGACCATATGCCCCCATAGGTCCTCACATGCGTTCTCCCCATCCCTTGGGACCTGCACTGTCTGTAAATTCTTGAAGAGACAAAACCCCAACATTTCTGTGATTGGGGTAAACTTTGGGACAAAAATTATGAAGCCTGACTGGTGAGAGACATCCTCTCTGGTTTGGGGCAGGTGGGCTCTGAGCCTGACGGTTCAGCTCTTTCCCATCTGTCTTTGTGATTTCAAACAGGCACTGAAGGACACCCAGGGTATCTCAATTGTCTTCCGGAACAATAGCCTCAGCACCCCACCTCTGTCACGAAGACAGCATGTGGAGAGCCTTGATTGAAGAAGCATACGTTCAGACATGATTAAACGTGCTAACTTAAAGAGGCATTAAAGGCAGGAAATGAAAAAGAGATGAGCCATATTACTTTACCTTCGGGACCCCAGATAGTCTATTTATAAGGTCACCATGAGGTAACGACATGGAAGGGCTCCAAAGTTTGGCATGATCTAACCTGCGAGACTATTTGCTTGTTTTCCGGTCTAGAATCCTCTGCTTTAGGGGGGCTGAGTGCTGTCTGGTGCTAAATGTTTCCAGTCAGGGAACTTCTAACCTCTCTCTAGAGATAGCCTGAATAAATTGAGTCCGACTCTTCTCTTTCATTTCACCTCATTGACATTGCTTATATTTTTGGGTACCAAGCTAAATAAGTCCTCACTTGGGTGGGTTACACCTTTCAAATACTTGCTATCTGTTATCATGTTCCCTGAAGTCATTCCTGGGTCCCGGCTCTGTGTTTTTGGTTTCTTTAATCTCTCCTCATAAATCAGTCCCTCCCTTCCCTTCATCATTTTTATTGCTTTTCTCTGAACTCTCTCCAATTTGTCTACATATTTCTACTGCCGGGTGTCTAAATATAATTTGCTGGACTAAAAGCTGTATTTGGAAGGACCTCACCAATTAATCTCCTGCCCTGAATCCTTTCAAAGGGCCTTGGATATAGTTCTAAATACGCTGACCTGTTTACCCCATTATGGCATAAAAAATATCCCCTAGAACAACATGACCACGTTGTCATGAGGCTGCATGTCACAAGACTTCCTTAAAGGAGAAATTGTTTTTCTTCAAGGTCCTTTGGTACACAGCAGTTAGGCCAACTTGGAGGGACCCAAGTCACACTTGGTACATTTTCTAATGAATGGTGTTAAAGACAGATTCCAGGGTATTTTTCACAGGTAACGCCCCCCCCCCACTTGTGGGGGATGGCTATTTCTAAGTTAGCCGTTTAGGTAGTTTCTTCCCTAAGAAACTGTGCTGTTTGTGGTTAAGGCCTGACACTAGTCCACAAAGTATACCTAAACTAGTTTTGAAATATTCATAAACCCCAATGTGGGCAAGAGAGGTGAGAAGGGAACCCTCACTCACTGGGAATGTTTGTGCCAATTGACACAATCTTTCTGTTGGGTAATTTGGTAATATATAACCAAAATCTTTTCAAAGTGCATGCCTTTGACCAATGGGTAACCGATGAGGTTACTTCTAGGAAATTATCCTAAAAAAATAATTGAAAAGGGGACAAAGATGAGTGTATACGGATATTTAGCCCAGTATTATTTTATTATTTTTTTTAATTAAAGTTTATTGGGGCGACAATTGTTAGTAAAGTTACATACGTTTCAGGTGTACAATTCTGTAATACATCATCGATATATCACATTGTGTGTTCACCACCCAAAGTCAGTTCTCCTTCCATCACCATATATTTGATCTCTTTTACCCTCATCTACCACTCCCTTCCCTCCTCACCTGGTAACCACTAAACTATTGTCTGTATTTATGAGTTTTTGTTTCTTCATTTGTTTCTTTATTGCTTTCAGTTTTATATCCCACATATCAGTGAAATTATGGTTCTCGACTACACAATGGAATACTATTCTGCCATAAGAAAAGATGAAATAGCGCCATTTGCAACAACATGGATGGATCTTGAGATTATCATGCTAAGTGAAACAAGTCAGACAGGAAAAGTGCAGTATTATTTATAATAGTGGGAAAATATTAAAAATAAACAAAAATCCCAACATAGGGTGATTGTTTAAACAAGTAATGGTCCAGCTCCATATTTATTCACACAGAAAGATGCCTATGGCACATTGAGCCAAAAGAACATCTTTTTAACAAGGAGTCATAGTGTAATCCCATTTTTATTTAGAAAAATCTCTACCTCTATGTTCACATATACAGGTCTAGAGATAAATATCCTACAATATTCATAGCGCTTGTCTCTAAATGGTTGGCTGAGGGCTGATTTGATTCTTGATTTTAGAGTCTGGTTCCATTTCAGGGAGCCTGGTTACTTGTAAAATTAGCAAAACAATAACATACTTTTTTTCCTTTACCTTTTGAAATTTAGATCATAACCTCATCAGGATTTAATGAGTCTCTACTTTGTGCTAGGGCACAAAAACAAATGAGGGTCCCTTTCCCAGCCCCAAGTAAATGCAGCTACGTACAGTGTCATTAGGGCATGTGAAAGTCTGCCACACTGAGGAAGGAACTACGATGGGGCCTGAGAGGACTGGGAGAGGCTTTAGAGAGGAGCTAATGTATCAGTCAGACCCTGAAAGATGCTCAGACAAAGTAGGGAGGAGAACTCCAAGTCTAGGGACTAGAACGAGCCAAAGCACCCACAAGCACACCGAGGGCAGCAAATGGTCTCCTTTGACTGGAGTGGCCAGTATAGGAAAGAAAGCCAGTAGCAAATGAGGCTGGAAAGTTAGGCAGGGGCCACATCAGCAGGGCCCTGAATGCCACATGCAGGACTGTCCACTTGATCTTGTAAGCGGGTAGAAGCCATCAGTTTTTAAGTTGGGGTGAATTGTGAACAGATGTGTATTTTAGAAAGACACCTTTGGGGCAGAGAGCAGACTTGACCAGAGAAAGGGACAGGCTGGACACAAGGCCAGTCTGAAGGCTACGACTATCACCTAAGTTAGAGCATTGAGTAGAGAGGGATGGACCAAAAGAAAAGACGGTTTTTCGGGGCCAGAATCAAAAGACGTCGGTGGCTGAACACGGACTTTGATGCCTGATTGGCCGAGGTTCAAATCCTGGCTGTACCACTTACTAGCTGTGTCATCTTGGGCCAGTTACTAAACCTCTCCCTGCCTTAGTTTTCTCATCTGAAAAAGGTACATGGGTAATAATAGCATCTACCTTAAAAGATAGTTGCAAAAATTAAATTGGTAAATATATGTGAAGTGCCTGTAGAATGATGCCTCTCATAAAGGAAGAGCTAGTGTGGAGCTATTATTAAGCTTTAGCTCTTACTCGGTAACAGCTAACATGTACCGAGGAACTGTTCTGTGCGCGGTGCTAAGCTCTATGTTTTACGTACATTCATTATGCCCACTCTCGATGGCAAGTGGTTTAAACTTGTTGTTTATAATAGATGAGGACGCAGACTTGGAGATACGTGAGGTGACAAAGGCCAGATCTCCTGCAGCCCATCTGGGGTCTAAACTTGGTTCTTTCCTCTATGGCTGCTTAGATTCATAGGAATAAGAAAGGGAGACAACACAAAGATGCCTCCATACTTTCTAGTCAGAGAACTAGAGGAATGGTGCTGCTTTTAACACAAACAAGAAAAAGAAAAGGAGGCTTTCAAGAATTTTAGAGAAAGAAGCATGCTTCTAAGTTATCTGATTCAACCCACATTTATCATTTTAAAATATCCAAATCTGGGGCTTTAGCCCTCTCTTCACAACACGCTGCCTCCTGAGTATCAAATTTACTTTTTAATTTAGAAAAATTTCCTTCCCAATATTTTCTTGGTCTTGAACTATCCCTTTAGTATAAATTTTGTGACAATAATTGATTATCTCTGGAGCACACAAGTATTTAATATGTGTGTTTTATTATCAATGAAGCAGTTAGTCCATTCATATGACTAGCATTCTGTTGATTTTGTTTACACTCTATTAAAACTAAGAAAATTAGAAAATCACAACAAAGAGTTCATTTGAAATCAGGTTTAATCAGACCCTCCCTCAGTAAGGAAATGTCCAGCTTAGAGTTAGCAATCACATGTGCTCAACCCTGAGCTAGGCACTGAAAGTCTCCCAAAACCCCCAAGCCCAGCCCTCTTCCTCACTCACACCCTCACATGTGTCAAGCCTTTATCATCGTCCCCATTAAGTTGCTGCCTGTTAACTGAGTGTTGATAAGTTCTCTTCAGTGCCATTGTGAAAGTCTGAGTCACATCTGTTGTTCCCACCCACTTTCCAGATTCTTGGCTCCAAGGCAGAGAACAGTCAATTGAACTCCAGATGCCAAGATGCACGCATCATCAAACAGAAGAACAATTTTCTGTTGAGAGGAGATTATTTCTCTCTGCAGGTGACCTATGAAAGTAAGGACATTCTTTTTTTTTTCTTTTTTAAGTTTTACAATATATTTGATTTAACCCGATATAAAAAAAATATATTATCATTTCAAATTGTAATCAATATAAAGTATAGTGGATATATTGTGCATTCCTTTTTCATATTAAGTCTTCGAAGTTTGGTGTGCATTTTACCCTCTTAGCACAACTCAACATGGATGGGTCACAATTCAAATGTTCACTAGCCACATGTGAGCATGGCTATTCTACCATACTGGACAGCGAAACTCTAGTGACCCAGTCAGAGCCAGAGAGATGTGGGACAAGGGAGAGAAGCCACACTGGGAATGCTTCCAAGTAAGGGCATATTTTCTTTGTCTAAGATTTTATTGGGGAATTGGGGAACAGAACAGTGTTGGGTTATTGGGGAAGGGAACATCGTGTTTTTCTAGGACCCATCAGCTCCAAGTCAAGTTGTTGTCATTCAATCTTAGTAGTGGAGGGCGCAAGCTCAGCTGCAGGTCCACTTGCCGTTTTCAATCTAGTTATGCGGGGGGGGGGGCATCCCATGCGGGAGTTGAACCGGCAACCTTGTTGTTAGGAGCACATGCTCTCACCAGCTGAGCCATTCGGCCACCCATTGGCAGCTCAGCAGCAACTCAGCTCTGACACAGCTCACTGGCCCATGTGGGAATCAAACCAGCGACTTCGTTGCTCAGAGCTCGCACTCTTAACAAACTGCACCACCTGGCCGACCCCAAGTAAGGACATCCTTGCTCGTAAGTCATTCACTCATATCACATGGGCCTCTGATTCTTCAGAAGGCTACCACAAGCAAGCCCTTTGCATTCTAAGTCCTGGGTTTACCTGCACAGCATTTTGCTGGCCTGTCTCCAAGATAAAGGTCTTCATCCTTATCAAAGCAAACACTGACATTCTGAAGCAGCCCATGAGGGCAAGAATAGAGAAACCACTGAAACCCTGGTTACACTCTCCTCCAAATGTTATTGTTAAACACACACATACACACACACACACACACACACACACACACACACACACACACCCCAAATGGAACCAAAGAAATAATCAAGATATGCTAGAAAGGCATTTTCTTTCTTTCTTTCTTTTTCTTTCTTTCTTTCTTTCTTTTTTTACAGATTTTACTGGGGAATTAGGGGATGGGGACAGCGCTGGGGAATCGGGGAAGGGGAACAGACAAGCCACCATCCCCTTGTTCCTCAGTCTAGTTGTGGAGGACGTCGCTTCACCGGCCCATGTTGACACCATCATTGTGCTCTTCCCAGGTGAGGCAGCTGCTCGCCGGCCATTGGAAGGCTGCTCACAGCGGCTCACAGCAGCTCATGAAAGCTCACGCCCGCTGCCGGCCAGCCCCACTGCAGCCTACATCATCGCTGGGGACTCACAGCAGCCCAGCTCCAGGTTGAGCTGTTGTTCACCACCTTAGCTGTAGAGGGCGCAGCGTCACTGGCCCTCATGTGGGATCCAAACTGGAGCCCTGCTGCTCAGAGCTGACGTCCCAAGCCAACTCTTAACCAACGCAACTCTCGGCTGGCCCATGAAGGGCATTTTCTTGAATTAAAGGAGGACCAATGTCTACAGGTAGAACATGCTCAAGAAGTATCAGGAATCACAACAACGTGAATGGACTTAATGTCACAAAACTGTGCACTTAAAAATAGTTAAAATGCCAGGTAAGTACTAGACTGGTCGAGGGATCACTTCTTAAATTATACAAATGTCTAATCACTACGCTATACACCTGAAATTAACAGAAAATAATACTGAATGTTAACTGTAATTGAAAATTTTTAAAGGGGGGAAAGGTGAAGGGGAATAAGAGGTTCAAATTTCCAGGTATAAAACAAATAAGTCATGGGGATGTAATGTACAGCACAGGGAATATAGTCAATAATATTGTAACACTATAGTACAGTGTCAGATAGTTGCTGGACTTATGGTGATCACTTTAGTTATATAAATGTTGAACAATTATGGTAAACACCTGAAACTGATATGTTGTATGTTAGCTATAGTTTTTAACAAAAATCTTTAAAAAAATAGTTAACACAACAAACTTTACATAATGTATATTTTACCATACTAATGAAAAAAGTACCAGGAAAAACTGTACCTAAAGTTGGGTTCCAATTATATAAAATAGATAGATAATATATATAATTCATCTGAATATGCATAGAAAATACACTGAAAAAAATATTCTACAATATAAACAGGTCTTATCACTAGATGTTGAGATTTCTGGTAATTTTGTAAAATTTAATTTCCTGTATTTTCCAAATTTTCTACAATGAGCATGTATTTCTTTTACATTCAGAAGAATGCAGTAAAAAAAAATAAATAACACTGTTCAAATCTGTCCCTTCTTCACTATCGCTCTTAGCAATACCCCCTTAATCATGTTTCATATGGACTACTTCCATAACATTCCCTGACTAGTGACTTCACCACCACCAGACAGAGAAACCATTCTGTGGAGGTATCAGGCAGAGGAAAGACATAATGCCACATAATGCCATATAACATGTGCAGGAGTCATCTCCACTCTATTCCTGGTCCTTACTCGTCCCAAAGCCTCATCCCACCCTAAGCCTTGCCTATCTTTCAACTCCATCCATCCCTTCTCTTCCTTCTCTTCGGCTGAGCCCAAGGATATTACTGATTTGTAGGTATGATTGACAAGGATGAGTTTGAGGGGTGGGGTGGGGTGAGGGATAGGGAAGTAACACCTCCAGAAGTCTCTATAGGAGGGGATTCAGATAGGAATCTAGTTCAAATTAGGGGATTTGTGTTATATAATGATTTGGGATAACTTGGGGTGAGGGTGATGGAGATGAAGGGAGTTGTATTAAAATAATGTTTGCCCACCAAGCACATTGTTTTTTTTCTTTTACTGCACATTCATTTGGGGTGATGTGAGTTAGGGTTGATGGAAATTATGGGGAGTTCTATTTCCATCAAACCACCCCCCGGTTTACCCCATTTAGCCTCTTGCTTATTCTTCATCACAGTCCCTCATCACTCAGTTCAAGCACAACTTTCTTGCAGGTCTTCCCTGACACCCTAATCTCAATCACATGCCCCTCTCCCGGACTCAAATAACACTTCAGGTATACCTTAATCTAAGAACCTGTCATGCTCCACATTGTTGCTTTGTTTGCCTACCCTGATACTAGGTAGCAGCTTCTGTAGAGTGAGGAAGGTCTTTTATCCGCCATTCTGAGCACCAAGCACTGTGTCTGGCAAGTGACAAGTTCGCAATAATTTTTTTAAAAACAAATAATTGCATGAATGAGCAGAGAAAAGTGAAGTCTATGGGTAATTCTTCCTAAGAATGTGACAGGTTACAGAGGGAAGATGGTTTTCTATCCTATGCCTCTGCAACCCTGATGATTACGCCAGAAGAAACAGGGTTTTTATAATACAGAGTAAGTTACAGGGAACTAGCACGCGAATCAAATGGTTATTGAATGAAGAAATGAACTAATAAATTCATCCAAAACAAGGTTCACAACAAGTTTTGAAACAGAACAAAACAAAAATGTATGACTACTTGATCCTATAGAGCTGAAGGCAGATAACAGACAGCAACAATATCATAGCCTCAGGATCTATGAAAGGCCAGGCTGAGATTTGCCCTCCCAGGTAGGTGATAGTTGTTCCAAGAAAAAGTGTGGAAGCCTCTGATAGTCCTCTCCATGGTCCTCTAAATAGCCGTGTCTTCCCCATGTTCTCGCTCCAGAACAGCAGCAAAGCCACTGTTATTTTTAATCACTTACAACCAAAGGCAATTCTAATTTACATTGCTTCCTAAAGGAAATGAATCCTGAACAATGAGCAGGGATTGACGGAGAAGGAGATAGGGTGTTTCAGAAAGATACACATCACAAGCACAGGCATGGTGGTGTGAAGCTGCATGGTGTGTCTGCGGAGCCTTGGCTGTCAGGAAGTCCAGGACACCCTGCAAGGCAGAGTGAGGAGCAGGCTATAAGGCTGCAAACCATAGGTAGGCGCTAAGTCCAGGGTAACACTGTATGTCTCATCTACAATGGGAAGATATAAACAGTTTTTAGGGAGATGATACAGGCAGATTAGCATTTAGAAAGATCATTCTGGAAGTAGAGAAGGACTGTAGGGGAGAAAGCTGGAGACAGATAAATGGCTACTGCCATCATCTAGACAGCCATTGCCCTGAAATGTACCTACACATTCAAAGCAACACAAAATAAGCCTGCCTCTAGAACTTAGAGGTAACAGGAGCTTGTGCTGGGAATTGTGAAGAAGTCACATAGCCAACTCCAGTTCTTGGTTTGAAAGATAGCATATAACTGCCATCATCTAGACAGCCATTGCCCTGAAATGTACCTACACATTCAAAGCAACACAAAATAAGCCTGCCTCTAGAACTTAGAGGTAACAGGAGCTTGTGCTGGGAATTGTGAAGAAGTCACATAGCCAACTCCAGTTCTTGGTTTGAAAGATAGCATATAAAGAATAGAATGTCTTAAAACTGTCCAGCCCAGCTTGTCCTAAGCCATCAGGCCTACTTCTGACCCATGAAGCCAGCACCTCAAAATAATTTATCCTTTGACCTTGGCCTCATTCTTAACCTGTGTCCTGAATTTTTTCAACCTTGACCTGCCTCGTCGTTGCTTTTAGGGCCCTTGACTCCTTTCCTAGTTGTGGTCCTACAGTCAGCACTCAAAACTCGTGACCAATCCCCTGACACTTGCCTCTGGTCAGCCACTGCCCCATTTCTTTGCTCCCTTTGCAGGAAAACTCTCCAAAGACATTCCAGTACTGATTGTCTCCCATACCTTTCCTTCTATTCTATCTCAAACCCACCCACCTCATACACAGAAACTGTTTCTGTCAAGATCGCCCAAGGTGTGCATGTTGCTAAACACAGTGATTAATTTTCAGTTCTCACTATATTTAACTAATCCAAAGTATCTGACACACCTTCTTAATAAACTTTCTTCACTTGACTATCATGATCCACAACTTTTGATTTTGTCCCACTTGCCTGATTGCTCATTCTCAGTCTCTTTTTGCTGCTTCCCCCTCTTCTACCTCACCTCTTAAATGTTGTGGGGTATCCCAGACTTGCCCGTTGGTTTTCTCCACCCACACAGTGCTTTCTCAGCTTTGGTACTATTGACATTAGGGGTCAGATAATTCTTTGTGTAGGGGGCTATCCTGTGTGTGCATTGTAGGATATATAGCAGCAGCATCTTTGGTCTCTATCCACTAAATATCAGTAGCAGCTCTTCCCCCAGCTGTGACAATCAAAAATGTTTCCAAGGGCTGCCGGTTAGCTCAGTTGGTTAGAGCGCTTTGCTCATGGCACCAAGGTTGCCAACTCGATCCCCGCATGGGCCACGGAGCTGCACCCTCCACAACTAGATTGACGACAACTACTTGACTTGGAGATAATGGGTCCCGGAAAAACACACTGTTCCCCAATAAAATCCTTTAAATATATATATATTATTGTTTTAAAAAAACTGTTTCCAGACATTGCCAGATATCCCCTGGGTGGAGTAAGGTATCACCTGGGGCTGAGAACCATTGCTCTAGGCCTATAGGAAATTCTCCTTTAAATATTTCAGAGGTTAGTGAGCTCTCCCAGCCTTTAGGATTTAAATACCATCTATATGCCAATGATTCCCAAATGTATGTATCCAGTCCAGACCTCCCTCCTGAAAGCTAGACTAGAATATTCAATTTCCCATTGAAACATTTCACTTCTATAGCTAATAGTTATCCCAAATTCAACAGGTTGTCTTTCCCATCTCAATTGGAGGTAACTCCATCCTTCCAGTTGCTCAGATTATAAGTCTTGCTCTCATTCTTGACTTCTCTCTTTTTTTTCACACACTGCATCCCACCAAAAAAAATCCTATTAACTCTACCTTCAAAATACATCCAGCATCTAACCACTTCTCATCATCTCCACTACCACGCCAATCAAGTCACCATGCTCTCATACCTGGGTTATTGCAATAGCCCCCTAACTGGTCTCCCCAGTTATATCCTTGTACCCCCATTGTCTGTTCTTAGCAAAACAGCCAGAATGAGCCTTTGAAAAATATAAGTCTGATCATTTCATTCTTTGTTCAAAACCCTCCAATGACTTCTCATCTTACTCAGAGGACACCCAACATCCTTACAAGTCTTTCTGTGATCTGGCCCCTTGTTCCGTCTCTGATACAAACTACTACTCTCAGTTATCATCAACAGAGACGAGAAAGCTGAGGGAAGCAGGTTGAAGGGATGGCCAGGAGTTCATGTTTGGAGGCTCTTATACAAAGATGTGTAGTCGTTGGGTCCAAAAGTCTGAAACTCAGAGGGATTCTAGCCTGGAGGTATAAATTTGGTAGTTGTTGGCACACAGACAGTATTTAAAGACATGAGCCTGGAACAGGTCACCAAGGGAGTAGATATAGGTAAAGAGGACCAAGAGCTGAGGCCCAGGGAACTCCAAAATTAAATGAGTGGGAAGAAAAGGAGGAACCAACAAAAGAGATTGAAAAAGCAGCAATTGGTGAGGCAGGAGGGAAACCAAGAGAGTGTGTGTCCTACAAGCTTAGTGAAAACAATCTATCAATAAGCTAAAATCCATGAGTCAAAGGTTTCTTTCTAAATCTAGATTCATCTTAGGGACTTCTCTAGGAAATGCATATTCTATTTGCATAACAAAATGTAGCACACAGTGTATATATTTCTTTCATCACTCTGCTTAATTGCCCATTAATTTATCACATACAGTTGTGGGGGTTCAGAGTCTTGTCTCTATTTAATTTTCATCTGTTTTCTATTTATGATGTTATCACAGTTTAATGAAACAATTTAATTAATTAAAACTGAAAGCTTAGGTGTTATATGAATATGTGTGTAGAAATACCAAATCAACAACACACATGGCAAATATCTGAAATGTAATCCTTGCAACATTGTCTAATTATTAATCCTGTCATTTACCAAAATGAGTAGCTCGGGACCAAAACTGGAGGGGAAAAGCTCTTCCTAAACTTCATCCTAACAAAATCCTTGAAACACAAACTGGCTAGTATTTAACAACCAATCTAGTATTTATTCAGACGATATATCAATAAAGTCATGTCAAGAGTTGAGCCCACTTGGAACCACTTGACTTGATTATTTCTTCCAGCGATACAGTTGAGTATTGGTCTGGCCAGTGTGACATTCGTGGGTTACTGTAGCACAAACGAAATCAGAATTGGAACTCAGGTCAACATCTTTGTAAGAGAAGAGATGCCTGATGTATTTCCATTTCATAACAGATGGCTTCTCAGAAACATTGACTTCCCTGTAAAGCTGAGGCTGCTGGCATTTGCAGCTGATCACCCTTCTAAATCAGAAGCTTGTGACTGTTCTACTAAAAAGAGCCTTCAAGGTCATATCTCCTCCAAACAATAATTGATCTCTAGAAACTAAATATCAGCAGTGTTTCACATGGGTAGGACAGCATTAAGTAACCATTTGAAATTTTTTTAAAGCACCGTTTTTACAACACAGTAACTAATATCCCAAACCCAAGCTAAGTTTCATTCATGTTCCCATGGAATCAGATTCCGTAAAAATTAGTCAGATCTTTCTAAAGTTCCTGTAGAACAAACAAGCACAAGCTGTCATGTTTTATCAATTAGGATGAAATTGGAGTAGGCATACGTTTCGAATCTGTGAATGACACAGCCCTGGAAGTTACAGTTATACTAAATGAAAGAAAGGTAGAATAATTGTCACGTCTCCCAGCTAAGTGACATGTAGGGCTGTGAGGTGCTCAGTAACCACTAATTGAATGAATGGCTGAATAAAGATAAAGACCTGGGTTTATAGTGAGTGAAAATTTCCATTAAAAAAAGAAAAAACAGGATGGAAAGAACTTGAGAAAAGAGCCCTAGGAATCAAAATCCAGCTCAAACTCAAATGAACTAGCATTGTTATAATATATAAAAAGTTAATACAATCTAATTAGATGGAAGCTTCCAGATCCAGTGCAGTAACTGCCCCTATACTTGGTCTGAATTAGGCCTCACCTGGAATGCTATGTTTCGTTCCAGGAAAGCCATAGTAAGAAGGACATTGGCAGTCCCAATTGTCTCCAGAGGATGTCCCAGATTGCTTAGCACAGGGACCTAAAACTGTTCAATAAATAAGTCCCGAATTACCTAGAACCGAGACTGAAGAGCCTGGAAATCATATGAGAAATGATTCAGGAAAGTTAAAGGGATGTGGGTTTTAGCTTACCATGGAATGTACTTTCTAACTGAGCTGGCCCACCACAAAACGGGCTACCCAACACAACAGTCTTAGTACGAAGAGTATTCCAGCAGGTAAACGTTCACCTAACAGGTGAGCTCTACTGCGCACCTTCTTCTTTGAAGGGAAATTCTGCTGGGCTCCATCCAGGCTGTACGTTTCCCCTGTGCACGGCCAAGAACAGTGAGCCTTTGGGGCATTTGGTGTGGCAGAGTGACCTGCACTGGACACTGTGTAGTGTAGTGCCTGTGCTCCGAATCAGACATAGCATTTGCTTTCCATTACCATGCTTTACACTCTACTTGTTGTAAAAGGAAACTGTTCTTGAAATCATCCTTCAAGAAACAATGATCTTCGGCTGGGAACTTTGTACCTGAGAGCTCCTTATCCAATAGTCAATTCTACACGCTTTTAACAATGTATAAGATGGGAGTAGTGGGGCGGGGTGGCGAGCAGCCGCGGGAGTCCCAGCGTGTTGCTAGACCCAGCCTGGTGATGTTTGCATGAAGCAACAGTGGCATCTAGTGGTTATATATGTTGATCACACCCCCTCCTCAGTTCACGGGGGAAAAACCAGTAAGAACCCAATCCCATCCCTCCCTTTGTGCCTCGTATCCAACCAGGTCTGATGGGAAGAAGAGAAACAGAAAAAGTCAGTGAAACAGGGAATGATTAACATAAAGCATGCAGAGCTTACCAAACACTTACATATCTAACTATGCCTTCATTCAACCGTGGACATACAATCAGGGTTTCTTTCTTGAGTGCAGACCTGCTGAGTTGTTGCCAGTGTTTGTTGCATGAATTAAACCGTTGCACATCATCTGCAATGTCCAGTGTTCGTTTATTTAAATGGATGAGAATCTCAAGACATTTGTGAAGAAACAAGCTTCCCTCCACTAATTTTTATGGGTGGTTTTTTTTTTCTCTTATCATTGTCTTGCTTTTTAATAATCATGGCCTCTTGGCCCCAAGACTAACTTAAAAGGGGAGGGACATCAGTGTGGGGTTCAGTATTTGGGGATCCAGTCACCCATGAGGTGTCCACCACAACGTGGGAGGGAAACAGTTGGTTCCAGGCCAGCCCTGATTTAGCGATGCGAGATCTTGTAAGTGTTCATAGCACACTTTCCCCGTCGCCTCCCAGTTCTGCCTCTTTCATCATATCAGGTTTTTTAACTGGGGGGAAGGGGTCGCACAAGGGCAGGTGAAGGTGCAGGCTTCTAGAAGCACTGCCATTAGAGTCTGAGAGCTGGAGCCACACCCCCTGGGTTCAATTGCACCCTCTGCCGTTTTCAAAGTCTATGACCTTGAGAAAGTGACTTATCTCCTCTAAGCCCAGGTTCCTCAGCTGTAACATAAGAAGGAACACTAGTACCATAATCAGGATGGTTATGAGAATTATATGAGATCCGTGTAAGAAAGGCCCTTAGCACAGTGCCTGTCAAACAGGAAGCGCTCAGTAAATAATTATTATTACCTTGGGTTTATCTCTTTTCATTATCCCATAGACCCACAGTTCTCAAACTTTTTGGTCTTAGGACCCCTTTATATAAATTCTTGAAAATTATCAGGACCCTAAAGAGCTTAAATTTATCTATGTTATATCTTTTGATATTTACTGTTTTCTAAATCAAATAAAAATATTCTAATTCTTTTTTAAATGACAATAATAAACTCATTAACATAAAATTATATGAAAAATAACTATACTTCCCAAAACAAAGATATTTGGTAAGAGAATGGCATTGCTTTACACTTTGCAAGTCTCTTTCGTGTCTGGTTATTAAGAAGACAGCTGGTTTCTCCTATCTGCTTCTGCATTCCGTCTGTTCTGATATCACACATCAGGCAGCCTCTGAAAAACTCCTTGTATAATACATTCGTGAGAAAGTGAGAGTGGAAAAGGCAAATAATGTCTTAGTATTGTTTTGAAAATAGTTTTGACCTTATGGGCTCCATAAAAGGACCTCAGGGACCCACAAGGTCCTCAGACCACACTTTGAGATTGCAGCTATAGCGCATAGCACCAGTCCAGACCTTCTAGCATCAAAAGCGGTACGGCAGAGTCAGCTCATTGTCAGAATCTGGGAGGAATTTCACAGGCTCCAAGGCCAATGGAACTGGACGTGAAAACACAACTGCTGGTGAAGGGAGGCAGGAAAACCCTTTATCTCAAGCCTACCATATATCCTCTGGTTCAGAAACTCAGACCCAACCATACAGAAGGCCAGATCCCCAGGTCTCTACTCCGTGGATGAGGCTTGGTTGTGACTAATAATATTATTACTAGAATCCACCCATTTCTTTGGGTTCATGGTATACAAATGTCTTTTGCTAGTTTTTTTTCTTGTTTGCTCTAATTTTTAAATTTGTTTTGGAAGAGAGTCAATTCAAGGGAAATAAAACGTTCATTTGAGGTAATTTTTTCTTTAGAAATTATCTTTTTAAACTCTGAAAAACCAATGGTTGTATGTGACTTAATCATTGTTATTTTTATATCATTATAGGTTGGATGATAGCTGTTCTTTGGCAAGCTTTTATACAAATTTTGTTGCTGACTGAAATCCTCTTAAAAGTGTTTTATTTATTCTTTACTTTAGTGACCTTTCAAGCTACTTACATGTAATCTATGGAGTGACATCATAGTCACTAAGTCCCTCCATGACACTAGAAACCACCAGCAAGGCAAACTCAAGCAGTGGTTCCTTCTCTACACCCGGTGGAGCCGCTTCCTCTCTGAGGGGGGTCCAGGGATGATCTCTAAATAAGAGTTTTCAGAACAAGGCTAGAACCGAGCTCTGTGGGGGCTGCCTGCTTTGGGTGTAGGGCTTGTGTTTTCCTCTCCACAAGGCCCCTCAACACAGGTTATCTACCCACCACCACCACCACCCCACTAGTTCTAGAAACCTGAAAAGTTACTCTATCTGTCAAAACCCTGGCTTGCTGGCACTAAAACCCAAATAGAAGGAGCTGTAGCGGGAAGGGATTTGGGGAGGGAATGCTCATTTATTGGAAATACCTGGCAATAATTCCACTCAGTACAGGATGCTTTGAAAATATAAACAAATATGATGTGTAGATTGTTGGCTATGAAAATCAGAACATAGGAACATTTTTATTAATATACACAAAATGCTAAGTGACTGTGTTCCACCTCTTAGGTGAAGCACATTCTAATCTCTAGGTCTATTTCCATTTCTGTCTCTATATTATCTATACTGTGCTTAGTCCTATTTCTACATCTATACCTATGTGTCTATCTGTACATATGTGTCCCAGGAACTTTGTACTTGCTGTTCCCTCTGCCTGGAACATCTTCCCCCAAATACTTGAGTGAGGACCTGCGACACTATCGTGGTCCCTGACATGGACTCTGTGCTCTATACCCAGCTTCCTGTGACGCCCCCATAGCTCCCATGTCAATGGCACACTCCATGTACACAGGGAGGAAAGGGACATACACGGCCTTCTTACCAGAATGTCATTGTATGTCAATTACTCTGAGCTACAGTTGTTAGTGAAAAAAAGGGAGTGGGCCAGAGCAGTGGTTTTCAAACTCTGCTCCCCAGAACCCCAAGACCTCCAGAGAGCAGCTTGGGAGTGACCTCAGGCAATGAAAAGGAAACAAGTGGGAAGGGCTTTGGCCTCTCTACCCCCCTCAACCAAGGTAGCTCTGATATTGCTCAGGAGATTTGGTTTTAATACAGGGTTCTGTTGTAGATCTGAAAGTCCAGAAATACTCCCTAAAACATACAGGAATTTAGTATGGGATAAAGGGGGCATCTCACTCAATAAAGGGAAGGTGAATTATTTAATAAATCGTGTTCAGACCAACAGGCAACCATTTGGAAAAAAATGTTAACATAGAACCTTAGTGCACATCTTACACAAAAGTAAATTCCAGGTGGATCAAAGATGTAAGCATGAAAAATGAAACCCATAAAAGGAGTAGAAGAAAAATGAGAGCATTTTCAAATAATTATAAAGATGTAGGTAAGGCCTTTCTAAATATCACACAAAACCCAGAAGCTATAAAAGCAAAGGCTGATGAATATGACTAAAAAGGAATGTTTTTAAATTTATGCACATGTCAATAAATTAGCATAAACAAAGTCAAAAGATAATTGGCAAAATGAGAAAAATAGTGCAACCCATATTACAGACAAGAACATTTTTCCTAATGCATAAAGAACTTGCATCAGTAAGAAAAAAAGATCAAAACTGAGTAAAAGCTATGAACAAAGGACATGTAAATGACTTTTAAATAAATGTTAACCCTGCACATATTTTTAAAATGTACATTAAATACCTAATCAAAAAATTTGATAAGATACTGAGTAATGTGAGGGTAGAAAGAGTTGGGCACTTTTGTACATCACCAATCGAAGTAAAAATTTATAGAACATCTGTGGGAAGCACCTTGTCAACACTTATAAAAACCTAAAATGCACATTGTTGACAAAATTCCATATCTAGGAATTTATCCTATAGCTAAACGTGCTCATTTGCAACAGAACAACCAATGAACAAGTATATGCATGTTCCATAGGTGTGGCCTTGGAAACAAACTAATTATCTAACAATGCACAAGAGAATAAAATGGAAATTGATGGAACAGAAAAAATAATGAGGGTGCCCTATGTGCACTGCTATGGAATGATCTCCATGATGCTTTCAGTGAAGAAAGATTCAGAAGATGATTATGCTACTACTTATGAAAATGTATGTGTGTGTGAATGTGCTTGAATAAGCATAAAATATCTTTGGAAAGCTATTCAAGGAAGTGATAGTGATTTCCTGCAGGTAGAGAAACTGGGTGGCTAAGAAATAAGGTGTGGAAGGAGGCCTAGCTTTCACTACGTGCTCTTTTCTACGTTTGGAATTTTCACCTGTGCACATGTGACCTATTTGAAGTGCAAATTTAAATAATAACTTTGCAACATTCTGTTGCTTAAAAATATTGAAAACCACTGAGCTACGTGATCGGTATGTCTGACATTTAGTGATTCCATTATCTCAACACAAACACTTGTATTAAATAATTCCATGACTCCCTCCCGTGTGTGATTTGTCACCCACTTGAAAAATGCACTAGAAATCCTGAGCCATAACTCCACATGCAACAAAAGTCTAAGCTTTTCACCATCTGCTAGGTTCTGCGACATGTACATTTGTGGGGTTTATCACGTAACAATTAGATGTAACCCGGCTTTTCCCAGACCTCAGCAACTTTTTGGCCCAGGTAGGGTCCCTGTAACAGCAATGACTCAAATCACTGTTCTCACAGACATATTTTGAAACAGCGCTTATAAAGCCTTCCTATCCCCTTAACATGGGGCAAGGTTTTCTTGAAATCCTGCAGGGATGCCTCTCCTGTGTTCCCAGACAGACACGCTCCCAGCAGGTGCTCGCATGGCTCTGCTGAACGCTGCAGGCTCCCATGATTCCCCTCCCCCACCCAGCCCTGCAGTTTCCCAGCAGACACCACCAGACACGCACTCGAGCCTTCTCTGTGAGAAAGCTGCGTGGCAGAGCTGAGGGGGGCAGAGGGCCACCCTCTGTTTCTATTCCCCTCGGAGAGGGGAGTTCCACAAATATGCTGCTTGGCCTCCCAAATTTTGTGGAATTTTGGTTAAAACAACTCTTTTGTGTTTTGTTTACAGTCACTCTGCTCGCCACAGGACCCAGCCGTGAGTGCAGATGGGGCTGAAACGGTAGGCAAAACTGGCCACACCCCATTTCACACTCAGAATCACCTCTCCTTCTCTGTGATGGGGGGAAACAAGGCCAAAGAGGACTCGAGGGCCTAAGGGAAGAACCCTCTTCACGAAACAAGAACCATGCTTCCCGACTGTCATCTCTCTCCGCTGTTATTACAAACGGGCAGCACAGAGTCAAAAACAGCAGAGAAAGCTCGGGAGGGGTCTGAATCACTGTAAAGTAAAAATATCCGCTACTATCCACTATTTTGCCTTTATAACCTGTAATCTTCATAACATCCCTGTTCCAATGAACAAGTTTTTAATACGAATAATAGAACACCTGACCAAACTGGCTAAAGCTGGCTGATGTAATAAACCGTGTAGAGAGACGAATTTAGTCTCGGGGATGGCCTGATCCAGGCGTCCCCTCCTATGAAAGGAGCCTGGTTTCTGTTTCTTGGCTCTGCTCTTTCAGCGTTGACTCACTTCTCCAGCCAGCTCCCCTCCCGTGGTTACAAGCAGCGACTCCTGAGCGTTTTCCTTCCAGGTTCAAATCCAATAGAAATGAGCATGTCGGCTTCCCCAAGGGTTCAAAACAAGAGCCCAGGAATTGAATTTCTTTGCCCGTATGTTTGACCACGGATCATACACCATGGCCAGGAAGAGGGAGAGTGCTGAGTGGCTTAGCTCAGGCCCTGTTCTCCAGGGGCATGGGCCTCACCAGGCAGACATGGACAGAGGTAGAGGAGGGCTGGATCCCTGAGGGAAATCACGACATCATTCTAGGCAGCAAAAATAGCAAATGTTGACAACAAGCCTTAGGAGGTTGCAATTATTATTCTCCTAGTACAGATGTGGAAATCCAAAGCCCCAGATGTTAAGTAACTTGACCAACACCATACTATTGGAAAGTGTCGTGGATTGGATGTGACCCCATTAATGTGTGTGGTAAGACAGAAAGGATGGATGGGTGTTTCCCATGCAGACTGGAGCAAGGAGGGTGCGCTCAGCATTGGTTTGGTTTACGAGGGTGTTGGGAGCGCAAGGAGCTTTCAGGGAATTTCAAGTTGGATGCAGAGTTGTCAGTCACTGTAGCAAAGGAATTGAGCTCAGGCTCTGGCATCAAACAAACCAGAACGTTGCTATTGACCAGCTAGGTGACCGTGACCAAGGACACAGTCGCCCACCTCACTTTTATCATCTCTAATACAGGGATAATAAGCTTTGTGGGGTTCTTGGAAAAAATAAGCAAGATAACATACATATAACAGCAAGTACGGTGCCTAGCACATAGGATCTCAACAAAGGGTTGGTGTTATTGTGCTGATGATAATAAATCACAGAAGGCGGTGAATGGGAAAGATGGTGGAAAAATAACCCTGGGCCAGGTCAAGCTAAAATAAGGATTTTAGCTTTTCTCCTCCACGAAATCGTCAGCGATGGAAGGATTTTGACCAGAGGAATGGTTTGATCAGTTTTTAATTTTAGAAAGATCACTCTGGCAACAATGTGTAGCCATGGCAACAGAGAGAGGTGGTGTGGGGTAGGGGTTCAGAGACCATTAAAATAGTTAGATTTACCAATGGCTACCAAATATAGGTTCATCATCAAAATTTCTAGGGGAGGTTGTTTTGTTGTTGCTTTAATACAGATTCCTAGACTCTCCAAGGGTGGAGAGACACGTGGGTTGAGGTATCACATAGTTACCTCCCAAAGAGCCATTTCCCTTTAAGGAAGTTGATCCACCAGTTTCCCAGGGATCAGCATTGGCTAGGAACGCTAGAACTGTTATAGCAGGAATGAAAATATTAAGAATCAGTCAACTTTCTGTTTTTTTAACTTTAAGACTCTTGAGGCCCTTGGGATGCAGGGTGGAGCAATCAGATAAGGCTTCCCTGTGCTGGAAGGAATGAAGAGAACAGGAGGGAGAGTGACTTTGCAGGAGGTCCTTGGGTTTCACCAGAGCTGAGCACCAGGAAAGAAGTAGACTCAGCTACAGGAGATGGCTGGCAGGGACCCTTATGGGAGCTGACCCAACCCCAAAAGTCTACAGGTCCCCATTCAGTCCCCATTTGATAGAGCACAGGCTGCCTTGGTGGAAGGACCACACTGCACAGCTCTGCTTTCAGCCACCATCCAGTAAGGACCTCCCCGCCATAGCTCTATCTGGTGACTGTGACTCCAGACTTGGCTGACTTGAATCTGAACTGCCTCATGTGGATAATAGATAACTGCCATTTCAATGGTCCAAACACTCACGGGCCATTGCATTTCCATCCTGCGGATGAACCATAATTTACCTAACCATTTCCCCTAGTCTCAGATGCTTACATTGTTGCCAAGTTTTAATTAGTAAATTTAATACTGCAATACAAATTTGCAAATAAGACTTTTACCTGCTATCACTTCCAACGCTAAAATATTTCATATTCTTTGATGAAACCTGGTAATGGTTATTTTCTCAAGTTCAAGATACCAAGTCTCAAGTATTACTTCCTTCTCAAAGGGTACAACTAGGGATCATTTGATAAAGTTCAATACTTGTTGATGATTAAAAAAAAAAAAACCTCTTAGCAAGCAAAGAATAAAGGTGATTTCCTTGACCTGATAAGTTATCTACCAGAAATCTCAGCAAACATCTTACTTAATGGTTCCCTTAAAGGGCAGAATGAGATATGAATGCCCATTATTGTTGCTTCTATCAACACTGGAGGTCCTAGAGAAAAAGAAAAAAAAACGAAAAACTTGCTGCCCTTTCCAGAGGTATAGGGAAACAGGCATTCTCATTCACTGCTTGTACAATAAGTTCAGCCTTTAAGGATGGTAATTTGTCAATATATGTAAGTCTTAAAAATGCACATACTTTCTGACCCTGCAACTCCAGCTCTATAATCATGCCTGAAGAAAATACTTAAGTCTGTGCACAAAGATGTAAGTGTTACGATGCTCGTTTGCTCCGCACTATCTACAGTCAGAAACAACCTCTACAACTGGTACTGGTTATGTGAATTCCAGCATGAGCACATGATGGAATACTGGTCACTGAAAATGACGCTGTATAAGAGCACTTACTGGAAAGACAGCTTAAACTACAATCGTACACTCGATACACCTTTTTGGAGATAATGGTGTGTATACTTGCACACACCGGCACACATACCAGGGGTGCCCAAAAAATGTGTACAAGTGGACACTTTGGTCAACGTTGCTCAAGCAGCAGTTCGCTGTAATCAGAGGTGTCTGGATACTGATGGTAACCACTTTGAGCACCTCTTGTAATTGCAGAAGTCAAACATGACTTCTATTCATCTTTTGTTATTGATATATATTAAGCATTACAATTTCAAGTTTCCCTTTTATAAAATGTGTATACATTTTTTTGGCACCCTCTGTATAACAACATATTGGAAAGACCCATACTAGAATACGGACAATTCCTTGTGCTCTTTCTGTTTTCCAAATTCTCTTACGACATGTGTCACTTTTCCAGAAAACATATATATTTAAAATGCTGCCTCAAATGATGGCTGTAGACAGCGAAGAAAGTGACTCAGAAAGAGTAGAAGGAGGCTTTATGGAGGGAGATGGCAGCAGCTGTCCACTCGATCACAGCTCTCTATTGATCTAGAATCCACAGACCAGAAAGTGAAGTTGCTTTCTTATGGTTCTGTTTTCTTAAAACAAAGGAAAGACTAAAGGTTAATTTTAAACACATACATTCGTAAGTAATCTCTTTGCTCACTCACATTCAGGAACCCACTCTTCTGCCAAGTTCTCAGCAGGTCATAGGCCACCACCCAACTCAGTGATTAGATCAGGGGCCATGGAGCTTACTGGGCTGTTTCCCTGGTTCACGCGACCAACGTGGCGAGAAAGCTGAAGAGGCAAGAGAACGGGAAGGGGAGCCTCACAACAGTGTTCAGATAGAAAACGGCACAACAGCTACAACAACGAGGATCTTTATGCATATCTCTTTGTAATCAATACAGTTCTTCAGAACAACAAGAGAGACAAAAAAGGGAATACAGTATTCCAAACAGTTACAGCCCATAGGTCAATGTTACAAACTAGGTTTAGCTCATCTGGAGGTTTCTGTGAGAGGACTGAGGGGCAGAGACCACCAAAGGAGTCGATTCCCGACACAAGTGCTGACAGGGTACAGGCATATCTAAAGATAAAGAAACCGCTATGTGGTAAGCACTTCTTGTGCTTGCAGACAAGTGTCCAATACACGGGGAAGGTAATGAGTTCATCCTGGTTTTTGTACATGCTGTGTGGTACAGGTTCCTGCAGACTTCTTCGTTTTCTAAAGTAGGCAAGGCTTATAAATAGTGACCAATTCATAATTGGAAGTGATTACATGGTACAATGCATGCACATTATCGGTACAGAGAGGGCTTTAACAGAAATCTGTTGGTTTTTTAAAGTCCCAACAAGGTCATTTTTACCTCAAAAGACTATTATCCTTTCAGTTATTCATTCAACAAATAGTCATCCCAAACCATGTGCCATCTCATCCATCCCTTTCTCAGGAAGACCAGCACTGGGGAATGGGGATGGCGAGTGCTGCTAACACTGAGACAGTTGGTTGACAGCCCTGGTGTCACCCCGACTGCGGTCAGTGGCCTCCACCTCTTACCCACCTCCCCGGACTTGGGCTCAGACCCTCAGGGAGCTGTGAGCTGACTCAAGAGAGGAAAGAACAATTCTCTATTCAAGTCAGACATCCCTCCAGGGGAACAAGACTATTTCTGACTCATTTGGGACAGGGGAGGAGAGAAGAATATGAGGTGGAATCCTTCTTATCTATAAAGTTTAGCAGATGGAAGAAAATCGTGTCATTTGCTTAACGTTAGGAAAAGCAGTGGGTCTCAGTCCCCAGGGTGGTCTGCAGAGTACACCCAGCTCTCCAGCTCCACCCATCCCAAGACACAAGCGTGTGGGCGCAGTTGCTTTTTAAGAAGCTACATGCTAACTTCAGATGGCACAGCATTCAAGGCCTAAACTGCAATATCTTATTAGTCATGTTTTCCATTTCCAGTTCTTTTGGGGGTAAAAATATCACAAGAGGGCTAAAATGGCTTTTCTCACTGTACATATCATGCTCATGCTTTCTATTCCAAAAAGCCCACACAACCACCTTATTTTATGATAAAAATTACTGTCTCTCATAGTAAAAGCCCTGTCTAAAACTATAGCTTTGGTTTCAGAATTAGCAATCCAATTAACTCAAATTAATATTGACCACATTGACAACATGCCTGCAAGCACAGCCAAGGTCTCCCAGAGACAAGGATAAAGATGTTGAGCCTGTTCTTCTCATGATGGTGGGAGCAGGGAATTAAGGAGTGAGCCTTTTGTTTAAGCCAAATGACAGCTGCATGCAGCATTTTATAAATGAACTACCTTTTTGGGTAAAAAGGCTCGAATTGGTTTTGTGAAACACCATCACAGGACTCTGTAAGGTCTGGAGAAAGATCTTTTGAGTCAGGAGGAAGTGCAGTGAATGGCTTCCCAGTCTTGGTTTCTAGAACCTATGTAGTCAATGCATCTGTGTACAAGGAACTAAACCCGCCTATTGCAGGGGAGGAAACGTGGCTAAGTTGAGTCCTGGCAGTATTTACCTTGAGTATCTGAAGTGCTACTTCACCTCTCTGTGGCTGAGTTCCCCTCTGCATAGTGGAGATAACAGGTCTGTCTCTGACCTGCTGGAAGCGGGTGGGGGCGGAGGGAGTGAGAAGTAGGGAAGAGAGAACTAGAAAGCACTGTGGCCTTCTCCAGAGAAAGGCAGTGTTCACGTAACAAAGTATTCAATAAAAATTTTTTTAAAAAAGCAAAACAAGCACAAACTTCAAGTAACAGAGTTGCAGGTGCTGTTCTCGCTTTGAGCAGAGGCCTCACTGCTTCTGCAGTGCCGAGCTGGCAGGTAAATTAACTGCATGGCGGAGGACGCAGGACACGCGCCCATTGGTCCATCCCACCACTGAGAACCGGAACACCCCCTGAGACGAGAAAATGAACCTTGGGGAAAGCTTACTGGAATTAGCAAGCTGTTCAGAGCAGCTGCTGAATGCCTATCCCATTTGTGTTCTCTGCATAAGATCTTCATGGTGGTGATCAACCTAAATTTCAACAGATAAAGGTTTTCTTCATTTTCCAGGTAGAGATAGAAAAGGGAAGGAAAGGCTATCTAGATGTTTCTCCTGCATTTTAGCATAAGATTAAAAAACAATTTTGAGACTGGCTGAAAAAAACAACTGAAGGAAAACTCATACACACACATATTCCCCCAAGAGGGCATGAAGAGGGAAATCAGCAAGTTTTTTGCAACGAAGAAACTTATTCTTTTTACAGTTTCTGTTCTAGTAAGCTAGTGTGTGCATGCTTGAGTATTAACAACACCCAGAGGACTAGAAGATTTGGGAGTAGGGAGGGGCTGTTGTCACAGGGACCCTGAAGGTCCTCAGAACAGGGGGAGGGAAGCCATGTTAACAGTCTAGATACATAATCTTTTCTAAACAGCTCACAGCGAAAAATTGGGAAAACTTCACACTTTAAAACCACAGTATTTATTTTGCCACAAGAATCCACTGTTAACGGTTATCAGTGGTGGGGAAAACATCCCTAACCTAGCGCCCATTACAAAACTTCCAATTTTTATGGACTGTGACTCATCTCTGAGCCTATCCATCAGTTACTGGACAGCTGAAACTCTATTTGGACCCATTCAGCCAGAACCCTTACACCACCGTGAAGAGGTGAATGGAGACACACAGGTGCTGGGAGGTATCATCGGTTCTTCGTGCTACCGTTTCCACCGCTGGATTTGCTAAAGCTCCTGCTCATGTGAGGAAAGTGCACGGTTGGGGTTCTTTCTGTAGGACCGTATAAGCCCAAGTTCCTGGCCATGGCTGACTTCCGCAGTGGCTTGACGCTGGGAAAGGGGCTAAAGATGGGAGTTTTCGGGGGGCCGCCTTGAGGCAGCTTGCTGGTGGTTTTGTTTTCTCCAGGTGCTTCGAGCAGCTCCTGGAAGTGCTGCAGACAGGGCACGTGCACCTTGGGCTCAGTTTCAGCAGCAGTATCCCTTTGGTCCAGTTCCAAGGTTTCTAACTTCACCTGGACTGTGGACACATCGGTATCTCCAAACACCGGCTCTGGAGACTGCCCTTCGATTGTCCTCCCCGCGCTGCCTTCGCAGCTGCCGCCTTCTCTCCGAGCTGTGGCCGCACAACTGGAAGAAAAGGCCTCGGCCGCCCCCAGGCTGTGAGTCTTGCCGCCCTCATTCTGCTCTTCTATCAGCCCAACGGTGTCCCCACAGCCAGGCTGGCTCTTGGTCCTCGTCATGTTCTTTTTGTGGACTCGGATGTGAGTTCGCCACGGAGAGTTGAGCTTCGTCTTCAGGTCTTCATAGGGGACAGGGGATATTTTGCCTCCTGTGTGACCAGGAATGTGGATGACAGCATTCTTGGCAGCTCTGTTGGACATTTTCATCTTCTTTCCTAATAGAAGGTGGTTTATAACCGGAGAGTTGTTTACCTGAGACGGCAGAATGCTGGTCACGGGCCCTTTGTCTGAAAGAAACATTGAAAGGTTGTGTAAAATGTACCACAGAGAAACGCATCCATCGTGGAACAGGTGTCACATAGCGATTGTCCCCGTACCCCTTCCCACATGTTCCCCAGGGACTGGCAGAGTCATGTGATTGAAGGCAGCAGAAATGGTATTTAACCAAAGAGCCTGGGCTCCCTATTCCCACCTCTTCAAAATGGAGACAAGAAGCTAAGGATCGTGACCCCTCAGTCTAATCAGAATCCTAATGTTTTTCACAGGGAGCTTTTGTCTCTGACAAGCAACCTCAGTGGTCTTCTATCCAGAAAATCTTTGACGATTTTTTTAAGCTAATAAATCACACACCAGGACCATATGGATTATCAGCTGCCAGTTTCTGAGAGGTAGGGAAAGAACACACTGCATATTATGGAGTGAGAGATAGCTGAATGAAAGAAGTGCTACTAAGGTGGCAAAAATGCGGTGAAATCACAGATACCCAATGCCTCGTCCTAAGTATGAAAAATCACTGTGTTCCCAATGAACTGTGAAAGCAAATTGAAAACTGGAAATCATCAAAAGCTTTGCTCTCCTGGAACGCACTGTTGATGGTGTTATTGCCTTCCTCCTGTGGCTATGACTGGGCCCCTATTTCTGATGAATTTTAGATACACATGGCCCCAGGGATGACAGCAGCAGGCAGGAGTAAGGAGAAGGTCCTGCCATCCTTCCACTTGACATCCACCTCATCTGACTGAACTTCTTTCTATGGCTCTCTGCTATTGCCATCTACCTCTGGTCACACCCCAATCTTCAATAAAAACTTTAACAACTGTCTCCTCTTCACCCTATGTCCTATCGCCTCCTTCAGCGACTTTACTGTCTGACTGACTCATCTTCATAGTTCCCCAACCTCCCCAGGTCCACCCTAAACTTTATCACCCAGATCTACCTGACAAGGAAAATATTTAACTCTGACATGCTCCCCTTTGACTCTTCGAACTCTCAGTCTCTCGATCGATCGCTACATGGTGCTGAGCCATAGAGACTTTGGTTCCTGACCCCTCAATCTTCCCCTAACTTCTTGTCTGTCTTTGGCCCACTTACACCCCCACCCGGCCAGATGCACGGCTGATCACTTGGACCACTGCCTCACCAATAACCACACGTTCCAGGCATCCCCCTTCCTCTGTCACACATGCCTGGCAAAATCCCAACCCCCATCCACAATTCACATTCTTTCCCAAAAGGGACCTGCTAAAGGCTGCTAGGGAAAAAAAAAAATCACACAGCCATGTGGATTGGTAGCTCTTCGAATTCATAAGTTCCTGTTGTGTTGGGTCCTTCGATGCTGCTGAACAATCTTTTCCTTCCACTCTCCCACTCCTGTCAACAGCTTCTCCAAATCTTTATTACTCTCTTTAAGCTCCCACCCAACCCCCAACTTACTCTCAAGCAAACCACCTTTCCTCCAATTTCTCCATGAAAACAGAGGCTATTCTGTCCTCCCTAACCTAAGAAGCTGGTACCTCAACCACAATCCCTACTGCCTTCCTGTAAATCTCAGAAACTGAGGTCTTTTGCCTCTAGCTCAAATTCAATCCCTCCACCTGTGCTGCTAATCCTGTCCTATGCCACATACTCTGAAACCTTTCTACTCTGATCCCCACAGAGAAGCACAGGCATCTCCTAACAGCTTGTTGGAAATGCAGAACCTTAGCCCCAACCCAAACCTCCTCAAACAGAGTCTTCCTTTTAACAGATTCCCCAAGTCATTCCTATGCACACTAAAGTTTTAGAAACAATGCGCTAGAACTTTGCCTTTAAGCCACAATCGCTCCCTAAAAAGAACCAAATAAACCATGATCTAGAGTAGGAGTTGGCAAATTTTTCCTGTAAAGAGCCAGATGATAAATATTTTAGCCATTGTAATGCCAATCAATCATAGACAATATGTAACCAATGGTAATGCCAATAAAACTTTATTTACAAAAACAAGCAGCAAGCAGGATTTGGTGAAAAGACCATAGTTCGCTGACCCTGACTAGAGTGTAAGGCACTGGGCTTACTCAGTACCCAATGGCGATTGTTTACCATCAACCCAAAGGTTTGTATAGTACAGTTAAAAAAGAAATATACAGAGAATTGGAATACAGGTATTCTAGCCCTAACTTGATCACTCACCATAGCTATATAATCGTGGACAATTGCTAAGCCTTCCTGAATCATCACTTCCTCATCTTTTAAAGGGATATTAGAATATCTGTCCTTGCCTTCCTCATAGATTTGTTTTAAGGACAAAATGAGGACATGCATGTGCCAGTGTTTTGAAAATCACAGTGCTGTAGTTGTTAGTTGTAGCGCTTGTGTGATTGCTTTTTTAATGATTCTGGATAAAGTAAGAATCTTCAAGAAGTTGCCTATTTTTCCCTGTTAATTGGGGTTAAATTTAGTTTTTGTGCAAGTTCAGTCACATGCTCACAAGTCTCTTAAAAACACATCAGATTTGTATTTTAGTTCATTCTGGGTAGACATCATTTTCTTTCAGATTTCACTTAGAACAAGAAAAACCGATTCCCAAATCAGCACATAGTGAACAGTAAAGCAGACGGTTCACTAGGATTTTTGGAATTAAAAAAGATAAAGAGAAAAGAAACTTGACAATCCTTGGAAAAGAGCATTTCCAACTGCAGCACAATTGTCTTCTCAGCAGACTCCCAAGACACTGCTAACCCGTCAGCGAGGCGTGCTAATAGCTTTTTCCTTTTTCTCCAATCACATCTGTTATATTACTACCTAAATGACTAGTGGATAGCTTAATTTACCAGTGCACACATCACTAAATTCTATTTTCAAATGCCTGAAATTTAGGAGGCAATAGCTCCAAAATGTCTCAAGTCCAAGGATTGCTCAGCTTTGCAACAGTTGAATCACTTGTAAACCCCTCTCCACAAGCCCACAGAGTAAAGATGTGTTTAATACCATCAATTGCCTGGTCCTCGGGACCTAAAAAGAACCCACGGTCTTTTTCTTCTTTAAAGCCTGATAAAATAAAATAAAAACATAAGGTGCTAAATATGCTGTTATCTCATGCCAGCTGTGTGTGTGGATGATGAGCTACAATGAGTAGTAATTCCGAGGCCATCCTAGGAATGTTTTTCTCCCTTTCACAAGCTGATATGGAGTTGAAACTGATTCAAACAAAGAGTCATATTACCTGCTCTGATATACACCTGGTGAACCTGCTGCTGCTGCTTCTTTTTAATCCGAGAATACTGCCGCTTCAGTGCGTTGATATCTGTGGTCATGCGTTCCATCATCATGCTGTTAAACACTGCATGATACTCACTTCGGCATGAATTGATGGCTCCTGGACTCAGCTCTGCAATGTTACTAGACCTCAGACTCTGCTCTTCATTTGGTTCTGTACGAGAGGGATGAGAGATAGGGAGATGGTGGTGCCGGTGGGCGAGAACGAGGCTAAAGGACAGCTGATTAAACTATAACCTGGTGTAGTATCTTTGCCTCCAGGATATTCTAAACCACAAAAGAAGTACACTAGAAGCTGCACAGGGCTTGTTTCAATTTGGTCTTGAAAATATTTCTGCAGTTTCTTATTAGCTGAACTGTGGGTCTGAAGTGAGCTGTGTGGGTTCATTGTTTGATTTTATTGCTACTTTGTTCATTAGATAGATATAAGATCAATCGTTTCGAGATAAAAATCATTATTTTCTAAAACTTTCTTAGAAAAATATAACTCCAGATATCTAAAGTCTTTGTACAGATTTCCATATAACTGCTTGACAATTTATAAGGGAATGAGGGTTTGTAGGGTTTAATCAGTTATTAAAAGTGAGGGTTTGTTTTTGTTTTTTTTTTAGCTGAGCCATCCTGCCACCTGTTGGCAGCTCAGCTCGGGCCGGGCATCAAACCGCTGTTGCTCAGAGCTCAAACTCTTGAGCGAGCTCTTAACCAACTGAGCCACTCAGCCGGCCCTTAAAAGTGAGTTTTTAAGTTTAAAATAGCAACATATTCTATACAATTATCAAGACTTCAGATGGTTTTTCTTCATTTAGCAACCATTTCCTAGCCATCTATTATGTGTGTTATGTCTGATGTGGTTTCTGTTCCTGTGACACCTACAACTCGCACATTTGTCCCTTAAATAAAATTGAGATTACATCTAAGAGAGAGAAACAAGTACTGTGTGATGGGACACTCACAGACTGCACAGGCAAAGGGGGGCAGAACAAGGCTTCTCTAACACAATGTGTGAAACTGGCCTGTGGACCAGCTGAAACAAAAAAGATAAATGGGGCATTTTAGCCATCCTAATATTGGCTGAATCAAGTGTTATTCAGGTTAAGGGCTCAACTTCTGGTACATTTACTTCCTTTTTTTACTGAAAACACTTTCTTTGGGAGAAGAAAATTAAAAGGGCATCTGTTAATCCAAACTTAAAACCAACAAAGATGACACATGATAAAACTTAGGAGAAAGTGATCATGTCATCTTGGAGCACATAATTGCACAGAAAGGAAAACAGGGGGAAAAATGGAACACAGACCCAGACTACAGAAATGCAGATTCAAAAATTTTAGAGTTAAAATACATATTGATCCCATGGCTAGAAACCAAAAGCAGAAATCCAGGCAACAAAAGAGAAGGCGGAAGGCATTATGAAATTAATAGGGTTCCTGTTGGGTTCACATTTTTAAAAGCCTTTTAAAAGAATGAGAGTACATACCAAGGACATACCCACAAAACACTGTGGATCCAAACCATTAACAATCTGGAAGAAATGGATAAATTTCTAGAAGCATACAATCTACCAAGTCTGAACCAA
>NW_017731401.1:913439-954464 GCF_001890085.2 Hipposideros armiger | reverse complement strand
AGAGGCATTTCTCTAAAGAGGACATACAGATGGCCAACAGGCATATGAAAAGATGTTCAACCTCACTAATCATTAGAGAAATGCAAATAAAAACTACAATGAGATACCACTTCACTCCGGTCAGAATGGCTATCATCAATAAATCAACAAACAACATGTGCTGGTGAGGCTGTGGAGAAAAGGGAACCCTGGTGCACTGTTGGTGGAACTGCAGATTGGTGCAGCCACTATGGAAATCAGTATAGAGGTATCTCAAAAAACTAGAAATGGAACTACTGTATGAACTAGCAATTCCACTCTTGGGTATCTATCCAGAGAAACCCAAGACACTAATTCAAAAAAATAAACCCCTATGTTTATTGCAGTGCTATTCACAACAGCCAAGACTTGGCAACAACTGAAATGCCCATTGGTAGATGACTGAATTAAGAGATGTGGTACATTTATACAATGGAGTATTATTCCGCTATAAAGAAAAATGAAATCGTACCATTTGCAATGATATGGATGGGCCCAGAGACTATTATATTAAGTGAAATAAGTCAGTCGGAGAAAGACAAATACCATATGATTTCACTAATATGTGGAATCTAAAAAACTGAATGAATGAGCAAAGTAAACAGAAATGGTCTCAAGAGATATAGAGGAACAACTGATGGTTGCTAGTTGGGAGAGGGTGGGGATGAGGGAGAAGAGGAAGGGATTAGACAGCATAAATACGTAACTACAATATTGCCACAGGGATATGAAAGACAGTTTGAGGAATATAATTAATAATTTTGTAAATATTTTGTAGGGTGTCAGATGGTCAGATGTCTTCCCAGGGAGACCGCATTATGGATGGGATAGAGGCTTGATCTCTGCACTGTACACCTGAAGCTGATATAATATTGATGTCAACTATAAGTGAATATATATATATATATATATATATATATATATATATATATATATATATATAGTCATGGGAAGTGTAGTATAGCGTGGGAGTGGAGTCAAGGGAATTGTAATAGATATGTATGGTATGGCGGAGGGAAGTGAGGCGGCAGATTGGGGGAGGGAAGTTGTCACTCTGAGGGGTAAAAAGTAGAACTATTGCACTGTGTTCTACAGCTGAAGCTAATTCTAAAACATGTGTATTTCACAATAAAAAAATAATAAAAAAATTATGAATAATAAAAAATTAAAAAGAATGAGAGTACATACCAAGGACATACCTACAAAAAAGTGTGGATCCAAACCATTAAGCAGGTTAAAATTCAAAATAAGCTAAAGCTTGGGGAAAATACTGAAAACAACTACTACCAAAAATGACAAAAAAAAAGATGATGATGATGATGATGATGATGATGATGATTTCTAAGCAAAAACGAAAAATGAAAAGATAGCCCCACAATTTTGAGAAGATGGTATAAAGTTAGCAGATGACTAAGAGAATGCAAAGTTACCTGACATCTATTGTTTCTGTCCCCTTTTAGCAGGAGAGTGGTCTTCAAAATAGAAGTGGAATGAATATCTTAAAGGAAGAGCTGCCACTCAAGATGGGAAAGAACATAGTGAGAGAACCACGAGCTGCACAGGAGAATTTGTTATTGATAACGTCTAGACCACAGGAAGTCTATTCTGTACAAGAAAAAAAATTGAGTGCAGGATGGCACTCAATTCAGAGCACCACATTTTAAGAGGGGCACTGCCAAACTACAGGGCATTTAGAAGTGAATTTGTAGGATATTAAAAGTTCTGAACGTCATATCTCATGGGAAATGCTTAAAGAAATTCTGAACTTGGGTCCTGGAGAAAGCTTTGGAGAACATGATGGCTGTCCTCAAACATCTAAAGAGACATCCAATAGAAGAGGGAATAGACTTGTTCTGCTTTGTTCCAAAGAGAACTACTAACAGAACTGGTAGGTGGAGGTTATCTCTTTGCAACTACAAACCATGTGCTAAATGGAGGGATCTAAAGTGGAGACAATGAGTTTCTTGTCACTCAAATCCAAGTAGAGACTACCATAAGGTTTTAGACTCAGAGGGTATTCCTATAGCGGAAGAAAAGCCATCTAGAATGAATTCAATTAAACTAAAAAAAGAACGTAGTAATCATCTATTATATTCCAGGCTCTGTGCTAAGGAACTGAGCATACAAAGTTGAATCAGATGAGTGGGGGGCAAAAGTCACTATAAAAAAAAAGAAATATATATAATGCATGCAACACAGAGAGATCCTATTAATGATAAAGTAACAGAGAAGATACTTTTAATAAAGACCTTTAATAGTGGTAACCAGATCAGGACACAATAAGCATTTATAGGACACAATAATGTCCCTGTATAGTAAACAATACACTGTTATAATCTAAATAGAGAACCACGTTTTTACCTTTAATTTGCTTTTGGTACTTCTGCAGTTCAGGTGCCAGGAGCCCACTGAAAGGTCCGAGACACCCCACTGCATTAGCAATAGCATCTTCATCGTCTGGGTCATTCTCTTCATCACTGTCTCTGACCTTACCATGTCGTCTTGGAAAACATAAAAAAAGAAAATGAAATATCCTAAGAAAATAGTGGTATTTTTAGAAAGTAAGTAATACAGTTACATGGTTTAAATAGAATATGTATATAATTTATATATAAAAAGTCTCTCTCCCATCCCTGTCCAACTTCTGCCCAGTTCTTATCCCACCTAATGCCCACAGGTGACCACTGTTAGCTTTTTATGTATTCTTCAGTTTCTTTATTCCTGGATAAGCAAATATGACTATATAGTCTTATTTTTCTCCTGTTTTTACATAAATATTAACATACTACATATATATTAATATGTATATATATACTCGTCTGCACCTTGCTTTTATTCACCTAAAAAATCTCTCCATATTCATACAAAGAGCTTCCTCATCCTTTTTATACAGCTGCGCTATACTGTATGTATGTAACTCGTGTTATGGAGCCAGGTGCTAATTATGTACACTTGAGTGGTTTGCAATATTACAACAATGCTGCAATAAGTAACCTTATATATACTGTGTTTTGCATGTGTACAAATATATTTGTGGGATAATTCATAAAGGTAGAATTGCTGGGTTGAAGGATATATATGCATTAGTAATTTTGGCAAATACTGCCAAGTTGCCTACCACAGAGCGTGTAGTAATTAATCTCTCACCAGCAATGTGTAAGTGGCTGTTGCTCTATAGCCTTATCAAGAGAATACATATAAACCTTTTGAATTTTTGTCAATCTGATAGGTTAAAAAAAAGAATCTCAATCCAAGCTAAATTTCTCTTAGTACAACTGATGCTGCCTTTTATGTAAACTACCTATTCCCATCCTTTCATCATTTTTCAGGTGGGTGGTCATTTTTTATTAATTTCTAGGAACTTTATATATGAAAGGTTATCAGTAACAAATATTTTTCCACAAATATTTCTTTGTCTCCTTATGGAGGATCTGTTTGTTCTGTTTTGTTTTCAGTTGTGCAGAAAATTATTTTTAAAGCACTTAATTATTTTCCTTTATTTATTTTTTTATTTTAAGTCAGTTACTAAGGTCTTCCCAATTCCAAAAAACTAAAATCATTCTTCCATATTTTCTTTTGCTAATTTTATTATTTCATTTTTTTCCATTTAACTCTTTCACCTATACGGAATTTATGCTGATATATTCTATGAAGCATGACTCTAATTTTCTTTCTTTCCAGATTAGGCCCAGCACCATTAACTAAAGAGTATATCTTTTCACTATTGATTTGATATGCCAAGGTTTCATATACTAAGTTCCTGTATATACATTTGTCCGTTTCTGGTCTTCACAGTATTTTAAATTAGCTTGTCTGTCTCTTCATGCACCATTTTTACACTATTTTAATTACTGAGATTTTTAAATATTTTTAAATAAGTTGTGGAGTTGCTAAATATCCCTTCAGTTTATGTTTCAATATTCCTTGGGAAGTACTTTTTAAAAATCTCTCTCTTGAATTTAAATCAAAATCTTTGGGAAAAACACATTCATATTTTAAGTACCAAACGACCTTGAATATATTCCTAGGGCTTAACAACTATTAAGTTACAATAATAAATTAAGGTATTAAGTCTTCTATAATGAAAACCACAAAATAAAAGAAAAAAAAGACCTTACCCAGAAACTGAGGTGGGTTTAACTGTCGCTGGGAATGGCGTAATGTTGTACGTGTATTTTTCCCTCAGCTCTGCCAATTGTGGGAAAGGGAATGGAGCCATAGAATAAACAGTCTGAAAAACAAAAGCAAAACAACACCAAGCCTGAAATGGGGGCCTCAAGTAACTCTTATCAATCCTGAAAAGACATTATGATTTGAGTGTGAAAAGGTAAATACCGTTTCTTACACAGGAAGTGGAAAGATCCTATTTCAATATCCATTTTAGAGAAAGACAAACAAATACTGATAAACCCAACAGTGAATTCTCAAATCAACCCAGATGCACCTGGGTATTCCAGCTGGTGAACACGGGCAAACAGGTAGGGCAGTCTGACTTCTTTCTGCTTGTTTCCGGGATGGGTTAATTCAGAAATCCACAGCGTCCTTACATCTTTAATTAAGAACCCATCAATGTTCTTCATACATAGTGCTTGTTTTTCAAAGCTGTGTTTGATGATTTTTATAGACATTTAATGTCAGCCTGTTGGATAAAATTAAGTCTAGCGGATGACTTTGCGACCAACTGCACACTTTCTCCATAGACGCCACCTTTTCAAATATCTCTGAATGCATTCTAGGTGAAAATTGTTAGTTGTTATTTTTAAATGGGGGGAAAAAAAAGTGATGGTGTAAAGCATAGGCTGTTAAAAATCTATAAATAAAAATGAGAAAAGTGCCTGTGCTTCCTCCAGAATTTCAAAATTATATATCATTCTATTAGCAGGAGGATAGTAATCTTATTTGCTTTCTTGATTTCATTAAAATCTAATTGCTCCAAAAATTTAATTATTTTAATATATTATTTTAAATAATTATATTATTTAAAATAACTGTATTATTTCTTCAATCCTTAAGGTTCTTATTCACCAGAAAATGGATGTTAATCACACTAACTTTCATTTCTCCCAGGACGCTGTTCAACTATCCGGATATTTTCTAGGAAAATATTTTAAAGTGGTATTTTTCATTTCCGCAGAACTTTTTCTGAAGGCTTAGAGGAGATATCTAATATCTGCCTGGGTAGGAAAAAGAGGGCTGGCTCTGAAAGGCGCTTAATTGTGTTGCTATTTCACTTCATAGCGCAGAGCCAGCACTGTGACAGCCCACTGTCATTTTTATTCTAATCAGCCTGTACATCTGACTGTCCCCGAACTTCGTCATATCCACTTATATCTTACTGTACCGTCCCAGGATTCCAAACAAGTAAGTATTGGCTAAAATGCCTTCCCTTTGATTCACCATTGCTTATTATGCAAAGCTACATACCTCATAGAGACCACAAAAGTCATCTCTAAACTGTTTTATCTCATATGCTACATACTTGATTATACCCAGAAGGCTGAGAAGCAGTACAAATTTACTAACAGGGAACTGTTCCCCCGTGGAAAGAAGCAGAAGGCATTCTGTAGTTTCCACTAGTCCAGTGTGTGAGATCGGCTGGTTCCCTACCTCTCTGGGCCTCCTTTTCCTCGCCTGAAAAGTGAACAGCAAGAAACTCAGGATTGTCATTACCTCAGACAGAAGAGGAGGAGGTGAGAGGAAGGGAGGTGAGGGGCGGGGAGGTAGTGAGATCAGAGAGAAGCATATGATTGTGTTGTTAATGTTTTATTTCTTAAGTTGGGTGTGATGAGTACGTTTCATTATATATTATTTTTAATACATTCTGTATGCCTGAAATACTTCATATAATTTCATTAATAACACAGTTAGACTGAACTCTCACATTCTTTGATCCCACAAAGGTTGCCAACAGCTCATTATGCGAGAAGCTGCCTCATTGCCAGCCCAGAATTCTTTCCTCCTTGCTCTTCTGATCTGTCTTATCTCTACAGACCCTTTTGAGGGAAATGGAGAGATGTGAAATCCTCTCCTCCGCACCCCAGCTTTAGGTCCAGAGCACGAAACCTCCGCTTGGGCCCTGGTGGAGCAGTTCAGCCTCTCACCAAATGTGGTCCCACTGGGCCAAGAGTCAGCCTGCCCCTCACTCACGGGACCTTCTTTACTTAACAATTTAGAAACTTGGTTCAGACACTTAAGAAACTCATGCCATTTGGATTCAAGCTTAAAAGATGAAACTATCAATGCTAGGAATTTCAAAATTCCTTCCAAATGAAGTAAGATGTCTCATGGAAGACAATTAATGGGTAACTAGCTGAAGATTCACTTGTGTTTTATTTTTGCCAGTTTTATAGAAAGTTATCAGAAAATTCCTTTGTCCACCCTCATGAAGTAAGTTTACAAGAAGAGAATGGGAAGCATATCTTGCTCTTACTTGGTCCCATCCTGCCTCAGCGTAGATGGCCTGGGGGCTTAGCGAGCTCCTTCAAGGTCTGCCCAGCTGAAGGCTTCTGGTCAAAAAGAAAATTGTCTCCATTGAGCTTTCATTTCCTGTTTCTGCTCTTCCTTTCTCTGTTGTTTACTATTTAGTCCTTCAAAGAAACCACTGTGGCTGAAACAAATGTTTACAGTACCTCTTTGCATATATTCACGCACCTATTTGAAGGTCTCACGTATCTGAAGGTATGTTTACCCCATGAACATAAGTGTCCCTGGCATGTCACCACAGCACGCGGGGTACCTGAGAAGCTTGTTTCCAACTTTGTAAGTCAGGGATTTGCAACCGGCTCCAAGAAACAAATTTTACTCATCATCTTAGAGCCAAAATATGGTACACTAATAGAATCTTAGGGTTAGGAAAGAATTTAAACATTTAGTTCAACCTCCCTCCCAAGCAGGAGTTCCCTCTAATGCATCTCCAACAGATGGTCACAAAGGCACTACTTAAACACTTCCAGCACGCACTATTTTGCAGGGCAGGCGGTTTCGATTTTTGACAGCACTAATTAATCAAACATTATCCTTCTATTGAACAAGCATCCACATCCTTATAATTTCTACCCCATCACGGATGGAAAATAGTGAACAGTCCAGGGGCAGATCCTGCTTTGTGGCAAAAGAGCTCCCCCCGAACACGGTCAATTACTGACAAGCACTTTGGGTGCTTTTTTTCAGTTTTTCTAAGCACCTACCAACCCTTCTAATAGTCACATCTAACTAACTTTGCTTTACATTGCTGTCAAAGAATTCATGAGAGACTCTGTCAAAAGTCTGCCTGAAATCTACGTACACTATTTCATTGGCATTCCCCCATCTCATTTTCTAACACTAGCATTTTTTTTAAATAGCCATGTTAATAATAATAATAATAATAATAATAATAATAATAATTGATGGGATTTACAGGGGGAGAAAAAGAGATTATTTTGTGTCTGGTGCTTAGAATTGTAAGAAGACCAAACAGGGAGAATCCTTTCATCTCTTTAGCTCAAAAATAAAAAACTTTACATGCAGTCCACATTTTTCATATGTAGCCATCTCAGGTTTGCTGACAGATTTAAGGTCCACCATTAATTGAATCACAGCCATTTCATTAATTTTTTTTAAAAGAGTGAATACAGAAAAGAGAGTGGCTTGAGATGGCATTCAGCATTTCTCTCCCTAATACTCTATGATGCCAAGGGAAAACCAACACATATATTTACTATCCGCACTACCAACACCCACTTACATAAACATTTATATTTGGATACTGCTGAAAAGGAATTACATTTCTTTTTTCATTTTTGACATGCTTTTACGAGAAACATGAAAACCTAAGTTGTATAAAATTAGGCTCAGTTTATCTTCACCCAGATGTTTTCTTTGGCAGGAGAGACGCTATTAAGACGGAATCTAATCAATCAAGCCATAGCCTACATTTTCCCCTCTAGGATTCCCTTAAAGCAGAGTAATGAGGCGGTTCTCTTTTCTCCTGATAACCTAAGGTTGGAAATTCCTAGAGGATAAAGATGGCAGGTATATATCAACATATCTCTCATTCATTCTGGCAATGTTTGAACTTGAAGTGGAATAAAATGTTGCCTTATTCTTCTAGAGAGGATCTCAGCTTTTAGAAAGACATGTTTTGAATAAGGTGAAAGCAGTGTGTTGGGTGGTGGGGAAAAAAAATCACTCGGCCAGGAGTCGGGGACTTGGGTTCCAGTCCTGGGTCTGCCACCAGACCACCTAAGAAACTAGCAAGATGTTCACTCTTGAAGTCTTAGTTTCCTCTCTGTAAAGTGACAGCATTAGGTTAGTTGATCTTTAAGCTTTTTTTAAACTCGAGCTTCTCTAAGTGTTGTTTAAAAGCCGTCTGCCTCAGAGCCACCCATGGACCAAATACCTGCATTTGAATGCACTCCTGAGATGTTTCTTATACACAGTCAAGTTTGAAAACCACTGCCTCGAGTTCTAATGTTCCATGATGCTGTGCATTCACTGAGCAACCAAATGTATTCTTAGCATTACCTTGGGTGTTATGGAGATACAGAATAATAAGAGGCTCCTCTCATTAAGGAAGTTGCTACTTCAGTAGAGAACTAAGATTAACGATTAACATATATGAAAAATACCAAACAATATAAAATAATCTGTAATCAGCATTAAGTCAATTGCTGAAAATCTTAAGTACAGGAGGAGATGTCATTAATGAGGGCTGAGATAACAGAGGCTGTGTGGGGATTGGGGGAAAGAGATTGAGTAGGAGCCAGATGGGTGGGTAGGATTTTCACAGAGTGTCAGAGGGAACCCCAAGCCCTCTCACAGGAATGCGCATAGATTAATAAGACTGGGCGGGAACAGGGCTATGACCAATGCAGTAGGTTCTGGTTGTGACGTAGTGAGAAATACCTTTGGACAGGTAAGGAACGGGGTGGCGTGGCCGAAGCAAACCTCCAACGCAACCTGTCTGAAAACAAACTTACCTTCCCCATAAACTCACCCTCTTCTTCCTAAGCCAGAAACATGTAGGTTGCCCTGTCTCCTCCATTTCTTTCTCCCTCACACCAATCCATTTTCCGTGACCAAGTCCTGTCAATTTCACCTTCTTAGTATTGTTTCTGTTCCATTCTTGTTTCTACCTTTCTCTGCCTCCTCACAGGACTCCCGCTTTCAGACTTGACCCTTCAAGGCCACCTGTCACACAACTGCTCATGGAGTCGATATAAGAAACAACCCAGACCATTTACCTCCTCTCCTTAAAAGCTTTCAGCTCCACAGCTCTACAGTGCTTCTTTTTTCCCCTTTCCAAAGCCTCCATAGGAGCCCTATAACTCCAGCAAGCGTACTTCATGACAAGTGACCTAAAAGATCACGTCCAAGCTCCTTGCCATAGGCTGTGGTCTTCCATAACCCATCCCCAAATACCAAATTCCTTGTAGTTTCCTTCATACACCATAAAGTTTTCTACTGCCATGGCATTGCTCACGCTGTCCCCTCAACTAGGAATTGCCTCTCTGCTCTGTACCACTGCCTCCAACACACAAACACACACCCTGGCATGTGTGTGTACCTGTGTCTATGTGCACACACGTAAACACACAAACACCTGCGCGCGCGTGTGCGCGCGCGCGTGCGCACACACACACACACACACACACACACAACAGAGCCTGACCAACTACTATCTATCTTCAAAGGTAAAATCAGACATTACTTCCCTCAAAGAAGGCTTCTGACATATAGAGATGTTCAATAAATATTTATAGGCCCTATATAATTAATATAGGGCCTAGGAAACTAGACTGAAGCATTTTCTTTACTCTAGTTAATACAAGGAAGCACTGAAGGTTTCATGAAGAACAGTGAAATGACCAACAGTAAGTGTAGACTGTTACTCTAGCAGCAAAACACTGATTGTATTAGAGCAGAGGGGAACTGGAAAGAGGGTCATCATCCGTGAATGTTGTTTAATTCGGCAATCAAAGGCAGAAAACCAATCATAGACTCAACAGATGTTTGCTCAATGAATTGATACACGTACTGAACACCTCTAGTAACAGGCCAAGTGCTACATCTTATAAGCAAATCATAGTCCCTGTCCTCAGGGAACTTAAAATAGCACTGAGGAAATAAAGAGAGTCTCAAGACAAGGTAGAGATGAATGCTCACAAGAGAGGTACAAAGAAAATGTTGTGGTGATTCAAAGAAATGGGAGATTATTTTAGTTGAGACTATCAGAGAATGTTCCATAAAGGAAATGGCAGCTGAACTGGAACTCCCACAAGAAGGCAGGTCTTAAACATGTGAAGGTAGAAGAGAAAGACTGAGCAGAAAGAGCAAAGGTATAGAGGAGGCATCTCCCCAGGCATCTCTGGGAACATGGAAGATAGTTCGACTTGACTAGAATAGGTCAAGGATACAGAAGGGGAGAATAGGAACTATGGCTGCAAAGATAAGTTAACAGGTTAATGCTGATATTCAAGAGCATTGGATAAGCTGAGAAATCCATGCTGTGCTGTATAGGCAGTGAGAAGCCATTGGAGTTTCAAGAGTGAGGGAAAAGAGATGATATGTCAGAGTCCTGCTTTAGGCATGTGAATCGGGCAGTTCTGTAGGGTAGAAAGGACTACACATATGGAAAACGCCAAGCAGGGACCTGGCACACAGAGCAGCTCAATGAAAGGCACTTCCCTCTGAGAGAGAGAGAATGAGAGATGACGCAACGGAAATGTGAGAGGAGGTGAAATCGAGCACAGATGTCAGGGTCAGATAGAACAATTCCTCCTCTGAGGTACACAGGAAGGAAGAAAGATGAGATGAGGATGCAAAGAAAAGCTGAAATAAAAAATATGAATGTTCAGGGAGGTTGCATCAAGTGGTCAACATTCTCAATAAATTGGGTAGCCGTCTGCTAAATGTAAGGGATGCTGAGAAAGGAGCTGCAGGTGTGGGGAGATGAGCAGAGGAATGGAAGCTCCACACTTCTTAAGCCCTAAATCAGCACCTGAGTGTGTATTTTCTAACCTGCTGACTGGGCCCCAGCACCCAAAAACGACCTCAGGCATGGAACCCAACATAAAGATAAATGTTGAAATCAAGAAAAAGAAGAGAGAAATGACAGAGAAGGAATGAACGAAGGCCCAAGGACAACCCTGGAAAGACCCACAGCTGGTGAGTGGGCAGGAAGAGAAGTCAGAAGCATCAGATGAGAATGAAGACAATTACATTATAGAACCTAATGGAAGAGAGCGTGTTGACGAATCTGCTTTTTTCTGTACTCACTGTAGGTTTCAGCGACTTGGTGAATATAATACTGAGATAGAGTAACATGCCAGAAAATAACAAAAGCCTCCAAGTCTTTCATATTGAAATTTATAATTCATATATAACATGAGTTGAAAATGTGGGCAAAACAAATAAAAATGCTGATTAGAATAATCACCTTTTTATCCTCAATAATTCCTCCCCAAAAATAATTCTTTCACCCCACAAGTCTCCCCTTAAGAAAGCTAAGAATCAGATTCAGAATAAGCATCTGGTGACTTGGGGGGCTTTTCAGTTTTTTTGTTTTGTTTTGTTTTTTTAATTTACTTTTGTATTGCACCTCATGATTTTTAAGCAACACAATTTGAATGAAAGCCACAACAAATATCAGTTATTCATTTCTTCCTTCCTCTTGTGACACAGTTAAGATTCTTACCAAATTACATATAGACTCTTGGTCAATTGAAAAACTAAATCTGAGGGCTGGCCAAATACATTCCCCAAGACCGCTGCTCTGACAAGGCTTGTTCCCATGGTACCCGGGAAGCCCTGAGCCAAGGAGGGCTCTGCTGCCCACTCACCTGCATGAGTTCATGACTTTCCAGAAGATCGTTCTGCAGCATCTCCTGGGTAAGGCGCCCCATGGTGCTGTAGAACTCATCTGCTGTTTCACAACATTCTATATGCCTAGATGAAAACAAGACAAAACCAGGGGTGAGTTTGGACACTCACTGTGCATCGGTTATGTGTTGCAGGTACAACCAGATCTGTTGCTTCTTGCCATCAAATCAATCAAGTTAGCAATCAGCAAAAATCAAACTCCTAGGACACACTCACAGTACAGCTTACTGTATGTGGAGAAAAGATTAAAAAAATAATAATAACAACAAAGGCACCTTAGAGATATTTATTACAGGATGAGTTCCCATCTTTCCTACACTGCTCCCCAACCTCATAGCCCCACTGGTGGCACCTTTATTGCTTCTACGTGACACATTTTACACATTAGAATACCCACCACTGATCAGAAATCATAACCATGAAATTGGATATGAAGAACAATTATCCCCAGTAGGGAATTTGTTGCTCTTAATCTACAAACTGTGGTATCATTGACAGACTGAAACCAAACCACAGTCGAAGTAAAAGATGAGAAATACAAGAACTTTATCTACATATTTCATCAGTCCACAGGATGTTTTCACAGACAGAATTTTTTTCAGTTCTTTTCAGGGCACTGCTGCTAGTTGGAGATTACACCCTGCATCTTGCATTGAGTTCTACATGTAAATAAAGATTCTGTCACCTGGCAACCTGTGAGGTAGGCTAGACTTTAATCCTTGTAGAGGGGAAAAAGGGAGTATTTCAAAGTAAAGAGCACTGTGTATTTGTTTTGTCTACTATGACGTCCTTTGTGTAGTAGGATGACTCCATTTGTCCACCAACAAGAGATATACTTTAACATATACTAATGTTGGGGGATTTCAATAGAGCCATCCCCCAAAAAATATGATGATGGAAAAACTTCAGGCTCTGGAGTGTTGTTGAAATCCAATTACCACAATCATGTAAATAAATAAACGAAATAAACTGTTGAAGTGTTATTATCAACATACAGAGTAGCATGTGGGCATAAACAAAAAAGTGGTTAAGATTACCCTGGGGGTGGGGGGGTGAGGAAGAGAAATAATGCTTCAGATGAGTTTTGAAAAATATTCTCCAGGTTGACAAGGAGGAAAAAGCATTCCAAAGACGTGGCTGCAGGGGACAGCAGGACCTACCCAGGGATCTGCACGTAGCTTCACATGACCAGAGTGGGGGTGACAGCACGGCCAGAGGGAGCCAGTGAGAGCAGCAGGGTAGAAAGCTGCAGAGAGTAGACTGCAAAAGCCTCACCTGCCAGCTGAGCCCCTTTAGGGCAAGAGTCACTGAAAGGCTCTTAATTGGGAGTGTGGGAACATATTTGCCCTGGGCAAGGTAGGACTGGTGGTGGCATGGCAAGTGTGGGTATGATAGGGAGACCAAGGGAAATACACCAAGGTAAGCTGGGCATGAGATAACGAAAGAATGAGCCAAAGCAGTAGGGTCATAGGAGAAAGAACACAAAAAAGAGACGCCAAGGAAGGTGAGCTGATGGTCTACAACTTACATATTCTAAAAGCACCCTTGGTGTGAGTGAGAGGAAGAAATGCCAAGTTGCAGAAGCAAGGCGAAAGAAGGCTCCATGGATAACCATGTAGAAGGCATATATGTTACTCAGATATACATAAACTGGAGACTACCTACATGCTGTTCATGATTTTTCCAATGGAAAGTTTGTGGGGAAGATCATAGGCACTGGAGTCAGAATGATCCAGGTTAAGTTCCAGCTCTGCCACTCATTATCTGTGTGACACTGAACTTGTTTATTAACCCTCCTGGTGTAGTTTTCTCACTTGAAAAGACATGGAGAATAACCCTACCTATTTCACTTGAAAAGACATGGAGAATAACCCTACCTATTTCACAGGTTTATAGGGAGAATCGAATGAGGTCATGTTTAAACTACCTAACATAATGACAGCACTATAGGCACTTAATGGTGTATGTTGGTTGCCTTTCCTTTCATTCAAGTTGCATACTCAAAACATGTAAAATTATAATGACCAAAGACTCTGAAATACTTAAAATTTTACCAGTCTGATTCATATATCCCTGAATTGCATAAATAGTAGTCATTTATTATCAGTAGATTCACATTATTAAAAGCACAGATTTCAGAGCCAGGATATCTGGATTCAAATTCAGGCCCTTCTACAATACTTTCTTAAATGGGTTACTTTGGGCAATTTACTTAACTTCTCTGTATCTCAGTTCCCACACCTGTAAAACGGGGATAATAGGACCTACCTCATAGAATGATGGTGACTAGTAAATGTGTTAATTATACATCTAAAGTGCTTAGAGAAATGCCTGCCCTTTACAAGCACTCAATGGAAACTGGATTTTAAGTATAGCTCTTATTATTTCAACAATGCAGCTTCCCCAGGATGACCATACAAATAAATTCTTATCCTACAGATAAAGGGACAGATGGGAATAAAACCAGAATCACCTCTTCCTTCTGCCACATAATTAAGAACTAACACAAAGATGACTATAACTGAGCCAGCATACAGTAAAGTGCTTTACTATTTTAATCCTATAAGCTAGTTACTCTGTAACTGGACTATCACACCCAGAGAAATTATCAAAGCTCAAAAAGCTGACAAGATCTAGAGATGGTTGGAAATACATGACTACAAAAAGAGGTCAACATTGGGAGAAAATGAAAAAGATAAGTAAATAGCACACAGAATCCCCCACAGATGAATTTATTTGCCTAACTGAAAAGCTATGTTCAATAAAACAAAGGCACAGGAGCTCGGTAATCTTTAAAAATACTTACATACAATAATGACTTTCTTTTAATCCCTAAATTGATAGTTGATGGATCTCTCTTGCAAAACACAAAAAATGCTGCAAGTCTCCCAGGAAACAACTTATCATAAACAAAAAGGCTACTTAAAAGGTTTTTAAAACAAAACACTAGCAGTAATTTATTAGTTTTCTGACATGTTGTCTATTACGGGTACGCACTCAAGTCATTTATAGCTCTAGGAAAGAAACCATTAAGGACTTCTCCATATCTTAACTATGACAACTTTATCCTAATATTTCTTCCATTATCCAAAGGGTAGAATTTTAATGTAACACGCATAATACTCGTATATTCGTGATAGGTGAAAATACCCGAGTTTATTCAGCCTTGCTACTAGTAAAGAATGTGAGTAAAATCTATTTGGTAATGTACTTGGTGGTAATAGATTTCCACATAAAATTCATTCTTGATGAAAGAAAAGAAGTTCCACAGGCTCTTTTGACTATGTACCAAGCGTTGTGCTAGACACCTTATACATATTACTTCATATAATTTTATCATAGACCTGAAAGGCAGAACAAAATAATAAAGATTCGAACATAATCCAAATTGTGATATTAACCAACAAACTCCACCTACTCCTTTCCAGGTCTTCTAGTTCCCCTTTCATTGAAGTCCCTCTCCCTCTTCCCAACAAGTGTCCAGAGAGATGTGGATAAAAAGTAAACCAGCCAGGTCTAAGGAGGAGGATGAGAATTAGAGGCCTGAAAAAGCCTGCCCTCTCCTCTAAAATAGATTCTGTCTGCCCCCAGTGATTAAGAATGAGCCAGCTGAGATTTCAGAAGGCGAAAGCAATCGCACAAAGTTCACACTTTTCTCTTTTCCTCATACTTAAATAGTGATGCTTCATGTGTTAGAGCACACAAATTGCTCAGGGCCCCAACACCACAGAACAGAACAGAAGGGGGAAATCACTTACTCTCCCAGTTTTGCCCAGATAGCCAACGACACCCTTAGGATGATTTCTGAACCTTCAAAGAAGATGGAATCCCAAATCTTTAAAACGGTATGGTTAGGGAGGCACGTAGCGAAGAGAGTCAGAAACCACTGCATCGTGAAGACATTCGTAAGTGGGGGCTCATATCCGCCTGAAATAAAACAAACACTGCATTTCTTCAGAATTGACAAATTGCAAGTTGTAAAAATACTCTCAGTCTTTTCATGTCCACCCAAATGTCACCCATTTCTTGACTGATTTGTTTATATCGCTAAATTCTGGTTCTTTTTTTTCCTTTTTTCCTTCCTTTTATTAAAAGAACATAGGAGTGTTTAATAAAAATATCAATAAATGAACTTTACAAGTTCTTTATGATATTTCAAAAATCTTCACCTAAAACTTAATTTAGTTCTACTATTTGTGGGATGCTGAAAATTAAGGAGAATGTTCCTCACCAAAACAGAATGAAAAGAAAGGATTTTAGTCTCTTGAAAGAATAAGCCAATTTTCAAAATCTCATTAAGCCCATTTTTATTCAAATGTTGCTAATAAAAATAAAATTGCTCATTAGGAATTACTTGTCAACTTTTTAAATTATACATAGTTCTGAGACCTTACAATGGAATTAAACTAGAAATTAATTATAAAAAGATAGCAAGAGAAGCCCAAAATATTTAGAGATTAAACAACATGAAATTTTATAATATTTTGAAGTAAACTAAACACAGTTTTAAAGATCTGGGATCCAGCTCACTTTGAAGTTTCTGAATTCACTAAAAAACATAGAGTTCTCTCCCATTTCCAAAGATGGCATAAGTATGTATTTTAATGGAATATAAAAATTTAGATATGTAGACTGATCCTCCCTCCAAATTACATTTAGAATGTTCATTTACCAGAATATAAGCAAAAAGAGATCTGTTCTCCTGCACTCATTTGCATCCTTCTTACCTATGAACAAAGGGATTATCTTTGTTCTGAGACTAGAATCTGAGGTCACCCTTTGTAGGCAAATCCAGGGCATTTGGGAAAAAAAACATGGAGCCAATAAAGCGTGTCTGACTGTGGGAGAGGCAAGGTTGGTCTATCTGGAAGCTTTATAAAATCCACAAGTGTGTAATAATATGGCACAAACTAAATGAGAAGATGATTCAAGTGACTTAGCAGGAAATGGTTAGAGACACCAGGTGTCACTAACATTTCCAATGTATTTAGTCACCGATGAGGTCCTCAAAATCCTTTAATATTTTCTCAGATTTAAATGTGTGGGTCCATAAGTGGCAACCATTTACAGGAAACACAGCAAATTTCTGAGTCTTATTTCTGGCATCCTGAACAGCCAGGAAGTGCAAGCAGAGGGTATAGCGACAGCATTAACTCAGGTCCTCCAGAAAGCTGGACTTTCTGCTGCTGGAGGATGGCGATTCTCAGAGCTGCTTGCAGAGCCGTCTTTCCTGTTGCCCTCAACCCAGTGCCTTCCTTCAGGGTTCAGATTCTACCTGGAGGTCCGGAAGAGCCCTTCTCCAGCAAGAACTGGCTCATTCATCTCAAGTAAATCTATATATCCTTAGTATGAGTAAATAAAAGGGACATTAAGCATTTCAATCCAAAAGACTGCTTTTATCTCCTACAACTTTATGAAAATACGTATTCCACTCTCCCATAACCTCCATGGTTCAGGAAAAACCACAGTTTGTGCTCAATTGTACCTGTCGCCCAGTTTTAAAGAATGCTTATAGGTTTGGTGCCAACAGTGTAACTAAACAGCAAGACATGTACACCATTCTTCATCTAGAGGACGATATGTCATTTTAGTTATTGATCTGGTACTGGTGAAGTATTAGGTTCTTGAATGACTTCCTAACCATGACCAGTTAGAGATTCAATATGTGGCCCTTTCTCAGTTTTGATTTTGTTCTCTAGAAATCTATTTCATTGTATCAAATTCTCACCAACAGAAATACCTAAAATCATGTATTTCCATTCAAGGCTTAGGCTTATATGTACAGAGAAGTAAAATGTTTTCAAAGGTATAATAGCACTGAATCATCACTACCTCCACTCTCCTTGTTTGCAGTTCTCTGAAGAGTATCCAGGTGCTGAGATAATTCAGGGAGCTTCAGTCTCAAGAGGTCTCTGAAGACAGCCATATCCACAGACAATGCCCGGAGATTGTTGACAAAATAGCTTTCAGGAAGTACCTTATCGATAAGGTAAATCATAATCTGAAGAAAAAGATAAAGAACAAGACTGCTTCAAAAAAAACAGTATCCAGACCACTTCATGGATGGTGTAGATGCCTGACCACTGTACTGTATACCTGAAGCTGAAGGTGAATAATATTGAATGTCAACTATAATTTAATATATATATATATATATATATATATATATATATATATATNTAATATATATATATATATATATATATATATATATATGGTCATGGAATATGGAGTACAGCATAGGGAATAGAGTCAATAGAGAATTGTAACAACTATATACGATATTAGAGGGGCAATAGATTGGGGGAGGGGAGTTATCACTTTGTGAGGCTTGAAATGTCTATTACATTGTTTTGTACACCTGAAACTAATGGAAAAAAAAACCAAACCCAAAACCCAGTATCTTAACGTCTTAAATAGAAAAAATATATTCAAACGGAGAAAATGTAGTTAGCCAAAGCACATTATCCTTTAAATGTGTCAGTACCAAAATGTTCTGGATTTTCAAGGCTCATTGACACTCTGGGTAAAGAGTGGGTGGTATAATTATCTGAGCAACTCATAATTATCTAAGAAACTCATCAAAGTACCTCAGACCCAAAGTCTGCTGCTGTCTAAAATTTCTAGATGGACAGCTGGACCTGAGTCCACCCCATAAGGAGCTGGGATAAAACAACGCTCGGCCTCACTCTGAGAAGTGACAGAGCAAATGCTTCATCAGCCAGCAGGCATCTCAGTACTGGCTCCTCCGTGTCCGCCTTACCATGAAAACCAAGAGTTGGCCTGTCATAAAATACCCTCATTGAGGCTGGCCTCGAAATTCACTGACCATCAATCTGGATTATTAGAACAACTGATGTTGGCTTTTTGTCCATTTTCCTCTCCTGGGAGAATGTAACAAGGTTTTATTTGAATAAGTGGCATTTTTAAAATCTGGATCTCTTTCATAAGATTGTCCCACAAAGTCTTCCAATTACTATTTTCATTCTGACTTTTCTATTTGTGTTACCTTTTCTAAGATGTCAAGAACCACTAGAATGACCTAGCGAAACACATGAGTTCTATATGTCAATCTCTGGTCCATTCCCTGGAAGCATGCCTGCTGTGCATAGGCCCTCCCCGCTGGGAGACCTGTTCATTCCCACGAGAAAATCAAAATTAAGAACAAAATCATAGCTGGCCCGATATGTTGATGGGGAAGTAGCTGTCTCACATTTTAATTTTCAGCGTATCAGAAAACCCCATATTCCAAAAAATCTATCTCCCTGACCTGCCAAAGGCCCGTTTTTCTTCTCATCCCTGGCTTGTAATCTCTACTTTCAGGGTCATAGTTTGGACTGCCAATGAGGGTGGGGACATACTCTGGGGCCTTTATGACAGGAGTGGGAAGGCCCAGGGAGCTGCTTTAGCCTTCTTGCGCAGGACAGAATCTACCAGGTAAATGTATCGTCACCCTGGAAATGGGAGTTTAGCAATAAAAGGAACACGTTCAATCACTGTGCAGGAAGGAGGTCCCGCAGTCCTGAGGCCATTTGAGGGGGTAAGCAGGTTTCCAGCAGAGCAGAGAGCCCGGGTAGGGACTTCCCACTCCACGGGTAAGCAGAAGAGGGATCTGAAGGCAACATTTAAAGGTAACCGTCTATTATTGCACTTTTCATCCAGGGTAAGTTATACAATACAAAGAAAGATACTTTAGTTTTTATGAAGACATTATGAACCCTGAAAATTATAGAAAAATAAGAAAAAAAAATTACCAATTATCATAGTAATTCCTGTGACACAATGAAATTCTCTGTCCAAAGGCATCACAAGAGCCACCTATGTCTTATGTCAGCTGTGTCACTCCACCTATTACTGTATTTCAAAGACCGAACATTAAATCTTTTCTAAAAATTACGACACATAATGGCAATAGAACAAAGATACGCTCTTCGATAAATGGTGCTGGAACACCAGGACATCCAAATGCAAAAAAATGAATCTAGACATAAACCTTAGGCCCTTCACAAAATTAACTCAAAAGAGATCATAGACCTAAGTGTAAAATGCAACACTATAAAATTCCTAGAAGACAACATAGCATAGGTGATCTTGGATATAGGAATGACTTTCTAAATACAACACCAAAGCCATGATCCAGGAAAGAAATACTTGGTAAGCCAAACTTCATTAAAATTAAAAACTTCGGGACAGCTGGCTAGAGCACAGTGCTCATAACACCAAGGGTGCCAGTTCGATCTCCGCATGGACCACTGAAGCTGTGCCCTTCACAACTAGATTGAAACAACTAGACTTGGAGCGGATGGCTCCTGGGAAAACACACTGTTCCCAAGATAGAATTTTTTTTAAAAAAAGTGAAGACAATGCCAAGTGAATTAGAAGACAAGCCACAGACTGGGAGCAAATATGTGCAAAACACACCTCTGATAAAGGACTATCATCCACAATACAAAAAGAACTCTTAAAACTCAACAATAACCAGATGACCTGGGAGTCTCCAAAACACCCAAGTTGGGTGCTGCTACTCCCCCATCTCCGCTCCTGCCCCCAAATCACCCAGTGCTCCCATGGGCTCCCAGTGCTCCCAGAATAACACTCATGCCTCCAGCCCCTACCTAGGCCCTTAGTGGCTCTAACCCTGCAACCTCCCTGCTTTCTCTCCAACTCTCTTCCCTAGAACATGTTTGCCTCAGGGTCTTTGCACTTACTATGCTCAGTAGTAGTTAGGCCCTCCCTGTCCCCATACCCATCTCTACGCTGGCTCCTTGTCTTTCTTTGATTAAGATTTCAAGGAGCGTTCCTTGACCACCCCTCTTTAATATGTTGTCAATTCCAATTCAGCAAAACATTTTTTTCAGAGTGGTTTTCACACTTTTCATTTCATGGAGACCACAGCTCTTTTCATGCCTCCATATTCTTGCATGAGCTGGTCCCCTGCCTAGAATGCTCTTTTTGATTTACCTTGTGAACTCCTATACATTCCTCAAAACCCACCTCCCACATGCCTTCTTCCAAACAAGTTTTCACTGCTCCCTCCATGGGCTTCCCCAGCTCCCAACTTTCCCTCTACCGCACCCTGATTCCACAGGGCTGGGAATGTCTGTGTCCAGCTGTCCCCCCATCCCAGCCTGGGATTCCTCAGGGCTCTGCCAGAATGGTCATCAGGAACTACTTATAAATTGAATGAATTAAGGTGGGTTAGAGCCTAGGTCCATGTCCACACCAGGCATACCCTCTGCCTACCCCACCTGGGATGGGCAGGGGTTGTACTTCTCACCTTAATGGTGTCCAAGGCAAGTTCAACAACTGCACAAGAAAAGAAAAAAAAAAAGAACAAACAAACAAACAAACAAAAACTCAACAATAAGAAAACAAACAACCCAATTTAAAAAATGGACCAAAGACCTTAACAGACACTTCACCAAAGAAGATAAACAGATAGCAAGTAAGCATATTAAAAGATGCTTCACATCACAGTCAGCAGGGAAATTCAAATTAAAACGAGATACCACTACACACCTATTAGAATGGTCAAAATCTGGAACGCTGACAACACCAAGTGCTGGCAAGGATGGGAGCAACAGGAACTCGCAGATATTGCTGCTCTGAATGCAAAATGGTACAGTCATTTTGCAAGACACTTTGGCAGTGTCTTACAAAACAAAACATAGTTTATCACTTTACTCTTACCATACAATCCAGCAAATGCACTCCTGGGATTTACCCAAAGGAGATGAAAACTTATATCTACACAAAAACCTGCATGCAGTTTTATTCATAACTGCCATACTTGGAAGCAACCAAACTGTTCCCCAGGTCCAGACAATGGAATATTATTCAACGATAAAAAGAATTAAGCTATCAAGTCATGAAAAGACATGGAGAGGCCTTAAATCATATTACTAAATGAAAGAAGCCAATCTGAAAGTCTACATACTATTACTCCAATTATAATATTCTAGAAAAGGCAAAACTATGGAGGCAGTACAACAGTCAGTGGTTGTGGGGTGGGGGCGGGAGGGATGAAAAAAGGGGAGCATAGAGGATGTTTAGCACAGAGAAAATACTCTGTATGACATTATCATGCTGGATACATGTCATTATACATTTGTCCAAATCCATATAATAATGTACAAGTCCAAGAGTGAACCTTAATGTAAACTACGGACTTCAGGTGATTATTGATGTGTTGATGTAGGTTCATGGGTTTTAACATATGTACCCCTCTAATGAAGGATGAATGTTGTTGATAACAATGGAGGCTGTGCATGTGGGGGGTTGGGGCTGAGGATGTACGGAAAAGCTCTCTACCTTCCTCTCAGTTTGGCCGTGAACTTAAAACTGCTCTGGAAAAAAAAAAAAATGAAGCATTTAAAAGACAAACAAATAATGAGGGAGGTTCAGATTTTTAACAAATAGTTAAAAACAAACAGTTACTAAGAGAAAACAGTAAGTGCAAAAAAGCAAGGAAAATGGTTTACCTACATCTAATGTACTATATATTTCCCTAATAATTACAACTTGCAAAGGCCAAAATAGCTATTGGAAAAACACCAAAACCTAACATTTTCCTTTGCATCAGAAGTGTTTCTTCATGGCCCCAACCTTCCTTTGCATATTAAATGCCTAAGCAGATTCCTAAATGATGATGTCATTTCATTCATTCCACAAAGTTCATTTTCTTAGAGGCAGAAATATAAATATGCAGTTTTATCTAATCCAACTTTTTATGTGAATTTGTACTTTCTCAAGTATCACTGAGCCCTTTCATGATTTGATTGTCATTATATCCCCTTCTCCAAACCTTTCCAACCCACCCCCAACCTGAATTGTTTATTCCAGCTTCTCAACAAAACTGTTCCCATTTTATAGTCATACAAATTACGTATGGAAAACAAATGACTAAAGCTGATAGACTGAGTAAACAAAATTGCTTCGTAATAAAAATGTTTTAACCTCATGTATTTGATTTGTCACGGCCTCCACCCCCTCCACCCCTGCCTATTTGATGAACAAATAGCTGCAAAGCTGTTTCCTTAAACATATGAATGGAAAGAGTGAGAGGGTGAATACAGATTTGGATCATGTCAGGATGGATTTATAATTAAATCCACCATGATATGTATAAAACCAGGAAGAACGTTTGCTTATTTTTCCATATCACATTAGTCAGTGATTGAGAATATCACTAAGGTATTCACCACAGTCAAACACAGAAATGGGGTGAGGGGGAGGTGCTCATGAATACAAAGACTAAGTATCCATTCCATCCACCACAAAGCATTGCAATCAATAGCAGTTTGAGGGTTTAAATATGAATGAGCAATCCCATCTTGCCTCAAGCAAATAAGGCCGAGGCCATCCTCCACATTTGAAATGCTTCATTTCTCATAAAAAGTATTTCTGGTGACTCAGTGAGTCACATTCAGACCTATAAACTTAAATTACTAGTGTCCCAGCTCAAAAGGTTTGCAGAAATTTTTTTTTACTAATAAAGGCCCTAGGCATCAAAGATTAAAAGATAATAAATATAATTCACTTCCATAACTTTCTCTATGCAAACATCTTCCATCATAAACACTCACTCTCAGCCTACCACCTCCATGCCTCACCACAGATAAGAAAGGATAAAGCAACCTAATAAGATCCAATCAGAATGAAGCATAATGTGTGGAATAGGCCATTTCTAACATCGCCCCAGTGATCTCCACCTCCTGGTAGTCACATCCTTGTATAAGCCCATCTTGAGTATGAGCTGGACCTAGTGACTGGCTTCTAATGAGCAGAATAGGGCAAAAATGATGAAATGTTACTTCTGATATTAGGCTACAAACCTGTAACTTAATCTCTTCTGCCTTGATCACTCTCTTTTACTCTCTCGCTCACTCTGAGGGATGCCATCCACCATGTTGTGAGGTGGAGAGCCTCACATGACAAGGAACTAAAAATGGCCTCTGACAAATAGCCAGCAAGGAACTGAGGCCCTCTGTCCAACGACCTGTGAGGAATTAAATCTTGCTAACAACCACATGAATGAACTTGGAAGTGAATGCTCCCACCTAGAGTGAACGCACTCATCATGCCTTCAGATGAGGCCACAGCCCCAGCCAATACTTTGATTTTTTTTTTTTTTTTTTAGCTGAGCCATCCTGCCACCTGTTGGCAGCTCAGTGGCAGCTCAGCTTGGGCCGGGACTCGAACCGCTGTTGCTCAGAGCCCACACTCTTGAGAGAGCTCTTAGCCAACTGAGCCACTCGGCTGGCCCACCCCAGCCAATACTTTGAATGCCACAGTGATGTGACTTTGAGCCAGTGAAGTCACACCCAGATTTGTCTCAACAAAACTGTGAGGTAATACACATTTGCTATTTTAAGTGGCTAATTTATTATGCAGCAAAGGATAATTAATATTAATTAATACAATTAGTGTTTAACTTTCTTTAAAATATGATGTCCTGTAAGTGAAATTAAAAACATAATCATTCTCTTCACATTTGGCAGCTATATGAGTCTGTCACTTGACCTGGCTTTAATGGGGGTGAGGCAGGGGCAGGGGCAGGGGCGGGGGAGGGAAGGGTATCATGGGTAATTACCAAGGTGTGGCAAACTCCCTGGAAGGACTCGATATTGAGGAAGACAAATTAGAGTTGGAACATTTCACTCTCTGAAGAATTTCAGCTGCCTTCCTCAGAGCCTGATACTCACTTTCAGTGCATCCCCTTCGTTGCCTTCCACCACTTCCAGGATTAGTGCAGCCAGGATGTTAAAGCCTTGACAGTATCCTACATTCTTGTTCCATCGGGCATAAGCTAAAAGGACCCGCTTCAGCACAACCCTGTCCTGCTCAGCCTCCTGGCCACAGTAAGAGCTGCAGCCTGTGCGGTGAAGATCCTGAAATGACAGGGAAACAAGATTTTTTTAAAATGGCTTCTTATACTCTCTCTCAAAAACAAAACAAAAAAACAAACAGACAAAAAAAAACCTGTAGTTATTTGCCGCAGCATTAGAGTCAGATTATCAACATGTATTTTAGTTTTTAAAAATGCATACGCAACTTATAGATGTAAGCCAAAACAATTTTTTTTTTTTTAGTTTTCTTTTTCCTAACGTTTTCTAATATGCCAAGACATTTTTAAGAGGAATTACAGTCAGGCAAATTTTCCACTTAAGATGTTTCCAGAATTAACACACATAGGCACTCAGAATTAACAAAAATTACATAATAATTCCATATAAATTGACAGTTCATTTTAATAATATGTCTCAGATAAAACAAGTCATTTCAACACATGTGCCAACATTATTTCTTTCTACAAAAAAAAATGATATAATACCTATGTAGCTATCAAAACTCTAAATAGCATTAAGGATAAAAATCAAAATAGCAAAAAATGCAACCTGTACTATAGAGAGACAGAAAAATCATTGTGTCCAAAACAGCAAAATCATTCTATCCAAATTGTTGTATAAATTTGTGTGAAATGGACAGAAACATTAATATTTAATCAGGACATTATCTATAATTTTATTTCCAAGCAGAGACTATGATTTTCAGGTGCTGAAGTCATTTTACTGACATAGCATTCATTTCAATGAGAAAATAAAAGATCCTCTTAATAACATGACTGTTATAAAATGTGCACTGCCTTAATTCACAATTTAAGCAGAAAGAAAATATTTCAAATATGGAATGCTTCATCTCTAAGACCACATTCTGAAATTCCAAATAAACAGCTAAAATGTGGATAATGCAAAGGCTTTTCAAGCATACAAGCTATAACTGCATAACATATTTTTAGCATTCGTCTGAAACAGACCAAGTTAGACCAGAAAGTAGCTCCTTTTAGTTAGTACTTCCTCTTGAAAAAAAAAGATCTTCAAATCTGCCAAAACAATAGCCATCTCGTGGTGGCCAAAATTTAGATGAAGCAACGTTCTTTTTAAAACCTCAGCTTAGCATCACTAATATACTGTAATATACTCATATAAAATAAAAAACCATGTGCTAGAGGCTTATGTAAGAAAATAACAGTGGGATCAAATTGAATCAGCACCCTTGGCTTTTGGCACCAGGATCCCATCAACTGTAATAATCCAGGTAGGCAAACCATAGCTGCCTCCACAGATGGTTTGAACCCTTGACAATCTGGTTTAAAGTATGCCCACCAGTTAATCAATCTGACTTCACAAATTGACAGTTAAGAAATTATCAAAGACCCTAATAACAGCCCAGTTATTCTAATATGAAAGATACTTAACTTTAAATTTCTCAGTGACTTATGTAAAAAATTCCAGTTAACAGCGCTGACTCACGCTAAAGAAAAAAAAGGAATGTCAACCTCCTATCACATGAGCAAGGTAAGTAAACTATCAGTGGAAATATTTTATTCTTACTGGCAACATCCAAATTTATGAAGACAAGGCATAGTCAAAGGTCCCCCATTAAAAAGCTATTAGCTATTAAAATGAGGAAGCAGAAAATATATAAACATTCAGACCATAAGGCTTGAGCTTCTGTCCAGGAAACATCTGGCCCCTATAATCTTCCTTCTAAGTTAGGAAAATAGGCCAAGCTCAGTGGCATTACCTTGACTATCTGAATTCCCATCGAGTCATCATCAGGATTACTCCTTTCATTGAAAGTGAAGCGCATGGTTTTGTCCCAATCAATGGCTATACTGTGCAAATAATGATCTGCCAAGGTCAACCAAACCTACAACATTAATAAAGAAAATGCTAAAGTAAAATACATAATTTCACCTTTATTAGAAATAGTTATTACATCCAACAAGAAAATAGGAACTGTTCCTAGAACAGATATAGCCCACATGCAGAAATCCACAAGGGCCTCATTGACATGTGTGCTGTACTGAATTGCACCAATCAGGGTCTTTCACTTATTCTTTCAATTCATATTTGTTGAGTTCCAACTATGTACCAAGCAATGATCTAGCCATTTGGGAAACTGTTAAGAAAACAAAAAATATTTTTCAAATTTGATTTCAGTTCATTGGATTAGCTATATTATGTTATGAGAGCTTGATATACTTGGCTCTTAATTGCTATCTATGCTTGGGCAAGAGCCACCTGGCCCTTCGTGGAGAATGGGTCTTCTCTCACCATGAAGTCACCTCTGCCTTTAAATCCTCTCTCTCTCTCTCTCTCTCTCTCTCTCTCTCTCTCTCTCTCTCTCTCTCTCTCACACACACACACACACACACACACACACTCACTCAACCTGACAGATGAGCTCTCCAAGCTCTCATAATGAAAAACTTTTTAAGAAGAGTCACTGGGTATTTTTACTCCTTTGATTATCTTATCCTGAAAAGCTGTTTCTGAAAGATGTATTTCATAATGCCATTTTTAAGGTATATTTTGAGGAATTCCCAATGCTCAAATTCTAGGAGTATTAGATGAGGTTTATAAATTAATATAATAAGAGAGCATTTCAAGTTTTGGTACTGAACATAATTTAGCAGAAATAATACTGATTAATAGCTCTAGCCAGACTTTTCTCCTAAGCATCAGAATCTTATGTCCAAATGCTGACTTGAGACCTTGAACGTAGACATCTAACAGGCATCTCAACCTTAACAGATCCAAAGCCAAGCATCCAATTCACCACCACCTTACCTATACATACATACATACATACATACATACAAACACACACATCTGTTCCTCCCATCTGAGTAAATAAGGCCTCTACCCTTCCAGTAGCTGAGGTAAAAATTGTGAAGTCATCATTGACATTCCTCTTATGTCTTATTTCAATTTAATAGAAATTCACATCAACTCAGCCTTCAGAATACATCTAGAACCTGACCCCTTCTCTCCATCTCCACTACCACATCTCTGTTCCAACTCTTGCCTAAATTATTGCAAGTCTTCTACTGGACTCCTAGCTTCTGCCCTTGTTCCCTCATATTCTCAAGTTAGTAGCCAGAGTGGTCCGTTTCAAATGTAAGTTGTATCATGTTACTCCCCTGCTCAGAAGTACACAGTACTTTACAACTCACACTGGGCAAAGTCCTGCCATGGCCTACAAGGTCCTACATGACCTGCCGTTCCCCTAACCCCATCACATTACCTCTATGACCCTCTCTCCTTTGCTTCCCTCTTTGTTCACTGTGGTTCAGCCACCCTGTCCTCTTGCTTTGGCTTGTATACTCCTGAGATGCTCCCAGTGTTCTGTTTCAAGTACTTGTCCCCAGGTAGCTGCATAGCCCACTGCTCACCTCCTGCAGGGCCCTATTCAAATGTCGCTTTGCTATTTAAAATTCCACCTCCTTATCCCCATTTTTCCACATTCTCTTAATTTATTCTCTGCTGTATTTTTATCCATGGTACTTATCACCATCTGACATACTTGATATTTTTTTCTTTGTAAACTCCATAAGGACAAAAACTTTGGTCTGTTCTTTTTTTCCACTGCTGTATCCCCAGTACCTAGGATAGCATCTGGCACAGAATAGAGAATCAATAAATACTTATTGAATGAATGAATAATGAAGAGGGACAGGTTTAAAATTACTCAATCTAGAATCTCCTGTTTGACATTCCAGAGACTTTAAGAAGGGACAGAGTAATGATCCTTCTGTATTTTAGCCCTACGAATCCTCCTTACCTTTCTCCTCCATTCCTTTGGTATTCCCGTTGATAGTCTGGCGACTGCCTTGAGAGCATCATACCACTAGGAACAAAGAAGAAATATTGGCAGAGCGATAATACTGACCTGGGTAAGCACTTTTCAACCTTTTTTTCCATCTTGACATCTGTAGACTATGATAAAATTTGTACAGCAGTGGGGTAAACAGTCAAAGCTTCTTTCAGCCAGATATGACTGGTCTAAGGGCTATGACTGCCCCAATCTCCCACTTACATAGTGTTAACATGTCTATGATCCACTCGCAGTACACACAATGGTTGGGGAGCACTAGTTCAGAAATCAAAACGTGTGTTATAGACTCAGAACAACAGACTTTTGCTTTTTTAAATTTTTCTCACACTTTCACGGTTAATAGAAAGTACAAAATTTTTCATCACAAGTATAAACCCAGGCCACTTGTAGCTTCATAAGCTATTTTATCTATAATTTTAAAAATTGGCTGTCTTCTTATGCATATCAAACTATATACTAATTTTCCCACTTTGAGAATATATCTCAGTGTACCCTGTAGATACCCCAAAATAAGAGTATTTTCAAAACCAAAAATAAAGTTACCTGCTGAAAACCATTTTGACCTAAAGATGGCTCAAGAGTGAACTTCAACTTTGTGTCAACTCCTAAAAGAAAAACACATAAGTAACTATTATTTTGGGACAAGTTATATAAAAAATAAAAGTAAAAATTAACCTGATTCTACTGAATCATCATGAAATTTTTTAAACATTCATTTTTACTAAATTTTAGTCAACTTTGTTAAAAGGAAAAGAATACTGATTATTATAATAAAAAATATCCTATGGCAACTGAACAGAGCTTTTCACATAGGATGGTGGTTTCCACAGCTGTCTGGAGTAGTGCACAAACAAAACCAAAAAAATGACACCATAGGCTTGGAGTCATACAGACCTCCCCTCAACTTTGGTTCCTAGAGTCGAACAAATGATTTAACCTGTCTCAGTTTCCATTTTTTATCTTTAAAAATTAGGAGAATAACATCTATCTCAGTATTGTCGTGATGATTAACTATAAATCACTTAGCACAATATAATTAATATTTATGAAACTAAGGAAGATAACTCTGTAGTTATAGAATTTGTTTTCTAGGATACTTGTATGAATGAAGTTTACTAAGGAAACTTCAGTGGAATATCAAAAGTTATAAAAATGTCATGCCTTCCCACTTATGAAAGCTTTAACAATCCTATTTGGAAATTTTTATATATCTTTAAATTCTGTCTTGACAGACTTAGTTATTGAAGATAAAAGTTTGTATGTTTAATTATAGACTACAAGCTGTAAATATAACTACTCTAATTTCAAGTTACCTATGAATTTAGAAAAACTTCTTGTTTCAAATCCCAAATCTATGGAATACAAGTAAATAAATAGGAGAATGTATAAAGACTCCATGCTTAATATTTATATTGGGCATTTATACAGAATTCCATTTTAGAAGTATGTGCTGTTGTTACTGAAGTGACATTAAATGACAATGTTTATTCCCACTTAAATTCTGTTTTTAAAATAACATAATCAAGTCTAAAAAGGCAATATATCCTTTTCTTACAATTTCAAAATCAATAAAATGACATTTTAAATCACTTTCTAAAAGACTTATTACTTAAAAATTCAAGGACCAAGATATACCAAACATTATCAATAGCATTCAGTTTTACAATTTATGATTGTCATTTATGACAACATTTTTGCTTCTAAAATGTTGATTTGCAGAGTAGGCATACTTGAAACCCCTCCACAACTTCCACTACTTAGGGGCTAGTATGTGAACTGGAACAATCTTCAGAATTTGTAAAATTACATTAGACTTGTTGTTTTAAAAACATGTATATGGAATCAAGAAGCTTGAAAGAGATGTATCTGATTTGCCCAAGCCCGTCAGAGTACGCAGATGCCCTTCTCAGTCCTGTGAGTATACACGAGTTGGGTCCCAGATTTCTGAAGTCAAGCTGTGGTAGAGAATCCCAAGGTATTTATTTTCAAAGCTTCAGGGCCAAAACCATACCCTGCCTAGATAGATAAGGTTTTCTTCCCAAGATATATTAAGTACCCCCACGGATTCTCATCACTCTGAGTTGGTTTAAATGCAGCTCGGCCTCAGTGCAAGGATAATGGTCACAAGAGTGCCTCCCGCTGGAGCGCAGGATTTAAGGCAAGATGAAACAGATCGCGTGGTGAGGGTGCTGTCCAGCCCCAGGGTGCTGAATGGAGGAGCGTATGTCGTGACGTTTGCTTTATTATAACAAAAGACCAGGAAATTCGGTCCCGCGTTGAATTATTTCTACCGACCTAAAAGCACCGGATTCCCTGTATGTACAACCGAATATGCTTCTTGACTTTTTCAAAGCACCTGCTGGGCATCCTGCCGATTGCCTTGCTGTGCTGAAACCTGGCTGGGTTAGTCAAAACCACAACTATTTTCTCCTGATCAAAAATGAGTCACAGGATTTAACTGGAATTGATCATTCGCTGCCTGCATGCAAAAGCTGAAATCAGGTCACTTTCACCTTTTTTCTTCTAACTGAATAAGGGAGGGGAGAAGGTTTATGTTTCATCTGATAATCACAGCTGTTCCGGATTCAGAAATACAAACCACTTTTAACGTGGGAAGGAGATTTTTTTTTTAAGGGTGAAGGAAGGTGGTGAATAAATACTACAGTCTCTGCAACTAGACACTTCCTTGGGGAGAAAAACAAAGGAACCACGAGGTTCGGAAAGGCAGCCACGCGTCCCGCCCTATGGGGCTCAGTGTCTCAGCAGATTCTCCCCTACAGCCTCAAGATAGCAGGTCCCCGAAGGTGCTGGGAGGCGGGGGTGGGGGGAGGACGAACCCGCCTGGAACCCAGCTGGTGCCACTCCAGGGACAGGTGAGTGCTAAGCACTGGTGTGAGTACAGCCGGTTCCCTCTGCGGCCACCCTAGCCAGAAAGCTCTGAGTCCATAAAACCCCGGGGAGAAATGCCAGGAGGTGGAGCAGGCGCGGAGTTATGCAGCCGAGAGAAGCGGGGATGAGTAAACACATGCTGAAAGCAAAAAGGGCCTAGCCTAGGACAGCCAGGCGCACTCCCGGACTTTACCTATAAGAAAGGATCTCTAGGCTGCAGGGGTGCTTCCTGCCCGCTCCCCACCCAGATACACAAATTAGAGGCTCCAGGCGGGCTGACCCCAGACATTCATGCAACAGAGACCCTCAGGAAAATGTACCCGATTTTTCCTTCGCAGCTGCAGCGTTCCCCTTAGACCCCAAGAATCAAACCTGTGCCTTTCTCCGCCTCACACACCTCTTTCAAGGTCTGGCTTCTTGTGAAGCCGAAGCACAATTGGTTGCGCGGCCTATGATAACCTGGGCAGGCGCCAGCAGGCCCCCAGCTCCGGGCACAAGCAGGGCTGGACCGTGCACAGGCCGCGGGGAGGGGGTCCACGAGCAGCCAATGGGAGCCACGGGTCCTCCACGCCTTAGGGGCCACTGCCCCTGCCCAGGCCCTGGTCTGCGCTCTGCCCTTCCAGGCCGACCCAAACCGGCCTGCGCCAAGCCGCGGTGCCCTGCACCGGGAGGCCCGCGGATGCTCCACGACCTAGGCGGAGACCAGCTGAAGCAGAGGCGCGAGCAGTACCAGCTCCCGGGGTGCCACGCTACTTTCCAGTGCCTCATCTGCAGCCCCGGGTCCTCACCCGGCTCCAGAGTGCAGAGCAGCCGGGGCGCGGTCCGGGAAATGCAGCTTCGCTTCTTGAGAACATTGCTCAGGATGGTGCCCACGCCGCCACCGCTGCCGCCACCACCGCCGCCCTGCCGCTTCAGGCATCTCCCTCCGCGCCGCAGGGAGCCGGTCAGCTTGTCCTGTCGCATCCGGGAGCGCCCGGGGCTCCAGTGCAACCACCGTCCGCTTGGGTAACCACCTGCCCCGCTGGCGTTGCGGCTTCACGCGGGTGGCTCCGCGCAAGTCGGGTCAGTTCAGGGTCCCTCGAGAGCAGCAGCTCTCGGCTGGTGCTCGGGGGTCGAAGGGACCTGTGGGGCACCGCGGGAGCCACCGAGCGTAGGGCGGCCGGCGGGCATCTGCAGTGCGGAGCCTGCACAGCTAAGGCAGGAGAGTGCTTGGGGCGGGGAGGAGGGCGGGAGCGAGTGAGCGCGCGGGAGAGGAAGGCGGCGCTCCCGCCCACAATCCCGGCATCACAGTGCGCAGGCGGGGCGGCTCCCGGCACCTGTTCCCCCTGTTCCCCGGAGCCGCAGAGCTGGGGAGCCGGGAAACCCGGGAGCGGGCGGGTGAGCAACTGCGCTAGGGAGCATAAGCCGCGACATAGATTTGCACGCTTCTCGCAACATCTGGAGGGGTTGGAGGGGGCACCAAAGGGAGCAAGTCTCAGATGCAGAACACCCTCGAGAGATGGCAAGCGCCCACTTCATCTGAGCAACCTCGGAAGGGACGGTCAGCCGACCGCAGGACGAATCTGGCAACACAGTAGAGAAGCTAGCAGATGGCGAAGCACAAGCTTCATCCCAAATAGTGTTAAACTCTTTCCAGGCAGCTTAGAGCGGCATGGCGAGCACGTAAAAAATTATTTTAAAATATTGTTTCTCTTGGAAGAATGGGCTTCAAGAAAAAAATATGTTCCCATTTAAAAGCAGTTTTTATTTTAGGTAAAAAAAGTGCTCCCTCATCTCTCCAGCCAGACACCTGATTCAGTGGTTCAGAACTACTAGCTAGCATTACTGTAAAAAAAAAAAAAAAAAGTCATTCTAAAACTATGACATTCACCAATGGGATATTAATCATAAAAATGAATGAGGAATAAAGAAGGAAAGGATGTGGCAGGGAGGAATACAAAGATATTTGTGTTCGCTAACATTTAGAAAAGGAACACTAGATGGATAAACTAAAAACTAATTTAAAGAGAATTTATTTGGGAGAGAATAGTGTGGAAGAGACAGGAACAGAAAACAGACTTCTCGGGATGCGCCTTACATAGTTTTGACTATGGAATAACATGTTATATTAATAATATTAATAAATTAAATAAAAAGAACATCCTAAACATTGGTAACGAATGGAAACAAATGAACCTAATGGAGTATCTCTTTGATGGCAAAAGAACAGAAAAAATATTAAGTTGCTTTAGAATGGTACAATATATTCCAAAGGCAAGGAGAGCTGCAACAAAATCTTACATTTCATTCAGTAGCATTATTGTCACTACTAATATTGGCATTATTTTTAAAATCCTTATACTGTAGATAAAGCAAATCATTAGGTCAATGTCAAAAGGAACTAAGATGTTTGCAGTGTAACAGAAAAACACAATACAATCAAAGAAGTTTTTCTTAAATCCTGCAATAGTATATTTAAGTGTGAACTCATCATCTTTTTTCCTTTTGAAATACATACATACATACATATATATATATATATATATATATATATATATATATATCCACGGAAGAAGTTTAAAAGTAAGGACAACCCAGCAGCAATGTACATCCCCCAGCAACCAGGTTGTGGTCTCTAAAAGTCATTTCCCACTAAAAGGAACCAAGGGCTCCTTTGAGGTGTGGCTGATTCCAGATCTGGGCCAGAAAAAAATACAAGATGAGCCTGACACATCTTCATGAGCTCAGAAAGGAAGGAAGTGCTCCAAAACCAATAGGGTCATCTCAAAAAGACACAGGAGCTGCATGAATAGGCTCCTATTGGCCAAAGACAGAACAATTTGAGCATAGAAAACAATGGCTGTTCTTGATTGAAAACTATGGAATAATTTTTTTAATGCAGTCCTAATGATATTCTGAAAGAGCTAACAAAAGAAGTCATTCTTATGACTCTGGCACACTTATTTTGTAATCAGTACATCCTGGGCTTTGTGAAGTGCCCCCAGAATTGGAGGACAATGTCAGAAATGATACAACTCTAAGCATGAAATATACATTTCATATATATCTGTTAAAATGAGATTAGTCATTCTGCAAAAGTAAACCAGGCTGATAAGGGGCCTATCTGTAAACTATTCAGTTAGGCCTGCCTGACTGAGGTAAAGATGCCTTGAAAAAGGCAGTCTGCCTCATGACTGTAGAAGATGACGTCATTGCTTAACCTGGTTATAATGAACTGTTTGGCTTAGGTTTTACACCAAGCTCACAGACAGAAATCTGTCCTTCGTCAGCCTGATGCTTTTATAGTTTCGGTACATGTTTGTTTTCCTTTAGCTTTCTCATAATTTTAATAAGATGTTCACTCACTGTTCCAGCCCATCCCAGCTGTGCTGAGTACAATAGAGAGAACTCTGATTGATGTTTAACCATTTCTTTAGAGGGCACAACAGGCCCTTGGGGGTAAAGAGGGTGATGAACACCCAGAATGAAAGGAGAGAGAAAAGCCAGGAGAACAAGCTTGTAGCTGCATGTAGTCTTGTCATCCAGAGTTCTCATCTGCTCAAACCTGAGAGGGTGTTGTGTTCTATTTTAACAAGAGAGGCTATTCACGCTCAGTTGCCAGCACTGACTGGGCCGGCAGGAAAGACAGCCTCACCAGCCAAGAGGAGGAGAAATGTCCTCTGATCTAGAACACTGTTCCTCTGGAGTGCAGAGAAGGACATCCAACTCCCAGGGCTGGCTGGTACATGCCGCTCAGACCATCTGGCTCCCTTCGGCTCTGACTCCACGATCACCATGCAAACGTTTGATTGTCATTTTGCTTCCCATAGAGACTTTGCCACAGAGGAGAGAATGTCCTGACCAGTTAACGTCAGTCCATACCATAGAGTTCACCCAACTCTTAGTGAGCTGAAGAAATCAAATTCCTAGACTGCCAACACAGAAGCCTTTGACCCTAGACAGCCAACCCACTCAGACGTGTCATGGCTGACAAGGCCTCTCTCTGAAATTCTTCTTCAGTTATACCTTTTTTTCCTTTCTTTCTTTGTTTTTTACTGGTAGTGACAGGGCTTGTTTACTTTCAAGATGAAAATTCTACTTCACCTCTCAGATTTATTACAGGGGAAAAACTGACTGTTTTTTAAGGTGGTGGGGGGAAGCTTCCTTGAAAACCTCCCATTCTAAATTACATAGAAGTCGAAACCAGCAAAAGTAAAAAAAAATTATTTGAAGAGTGTCTACTATTATAGCAATAAGTAGTGAGGGAATTAAATAATATTATTTTGTTTACATTGGAGAGGAAAACCAAGACTGCCAATTTTTATAGCAAACATAATTAAACGAGCACTAAAATACACAACTCTAAAAGCAGCATGGCACAAGCCTACTATTATATTTATTGTATGAATATGACTCATAGTTTCTTATTCATGTCTGGAATATTGTTTTCATAAAGCAAAAGATGTTATCTGAAGTCAACTGGCAAAAGAAATAATGCTAGCATGGATTTTGAGGACCTCAGCTGGTGAGATTTCTAGCCAGGCCAACTTACCATCACCCTTCACTAGCTGAATTATCTTTTACTAATCAAATAATATCAGTAAGTTCATGTTCGAACAAATTGTACCTTGGCATGGTCCAAAATAGTTATGTTTTAAGCTGAATTTGGGGAAAGGAAGGCTCGATGCAAATTTCACATTGGATGAGAACTTGTTACTTGGATTGCTAAAGAAAACGAGTGCTTTGAGAAAATACCCAGAGAATCCAATACCCATGGAATGTCCCCAGAGATGCAAGATCCCAGGTGAAAACAAGGAAGTAGGGATCTCCAGGCTTATGTGCTGGGAGTGAGGCTTCCTTGAGAGCAAACTATTCCTTTAATGGGAGAAGGGGGAAGAAGCCAGAAGAAAAAGAAAGCCCCACATACGAAAGAAAAGCTATGTCCCAGTGGCTTCCAGAAGGGAATCAGGTCTGGGACTTCTGTGATTTCCTGATGCTGCTATTTTTGTTTAACAGTAAAATCTTAAAATAAAAAGGGCCTACGTGCTTACCTTCAGGGACTGAACAGAATTACTGGTGACAGTTACCAAGAGAAAAAGCCCTGGAAGCCTGCTGTGACAAGACAGAAAAAGGGAGCTGGTCTGCTCTGAAGAAGTGGGCCTGGAACTCATCCTCACTGCTGCAGCCCTAGCTGTTGTCCACGTGCACTTGCGTCTCTGAGGGTCAGAAGAGATCTTATCAGATACCATGTCTAGTGCTGTCTCCCATTGGGCAGGAGATGGGTACATCTTTGCACTCGTGCTAGTAGAAGGGTTGAGAGTCTGAGATGGCATTAAAATCACTATTCTCCTTTATGCTCTCCCTGCAATTTTTGAAAGTCTGTGAGCACCTCTCGAATAATAAAAGTAGTATCTCCTGGGCCGGCCGAGTGGCTCAGTTGGTTAAGAGCACAAGCTCTGAGCAACAGGGTCATCGGTACGATTTCCACGTAGGCCAGTGACGCTGCACCCAAGGTGGCAGGATGGCTCAGCCGGTGAGAACACGTGCTCCGAACAATAAGGTTACCAGTTCGACTCCCACATGGGATGGTGGGCTACGCCCCCGCCCCCACTTCCACAATGAAGATTGAACACGGCACCTTGAGCTGAGCGGCTGTGAGCTGCTGACGGTTGGCCAGATGGCAACTGGACTTGGAGCTGAGCTAGCTGCGCCCTCCACAACTAAGACTGAAGGACAACAACTTGTCTGTTCCCCTTCCCCAATTCTCCAACACTGTTCCCCTTCCCCAACTCCCCAATAAAATCTTAAAAAAAAAAAAAAGAAAGTAGTATCACCTAAAGGGACAGTCATTGTGGCCAGCACCGTAAGAAGTTAACACTCTCCTCGGACCTAAAAGTCGAGCCTTAATAAGCAGCTCCTTCAATTCATTCTCCAGGATGGAACCCACACACTATGAGCTCATGGTGACAAGCATTATAACCATTTTCCCCTCATGAAAGAGACGCAGAGTCAGGGCAGCAGAAAGAAACTGAGGGGGAGGGAAAACCTTGCAATTATCTGACACATCACATTATGTACACAGGACATTTTTTTTGGTATGATTTTCTCCTCTTAGTCATAAAAATCTATTTCTCTATTTAAATTCAGGCATCCTTGAAGACAATCAAGTGCTTCTTTTATATTTTGTTTCAGAGAAAGGATTCTGTCAAGCACAGAACAGAGAGGCCTTGAAATTCCAACACCAAACCCACTCGACCTCCTGGTATCTTCTACCTCCTGGTAGTCCCGTTTACGCTTTCTCAGGACCATCCCTTTTAATCAGGTATTTTCAAAAACAAAACCACCCCTAACACTCCCCCCTAAACACACGCAAATAGTTTGGATGAAGTATTTTAAGAATAACCATTTTTATTTACAGACCATAAATTTGTAAGTTAGAAACTTAGCTAATATCATAATTTAATTCACAGCTGGAGTGGAAGTCCCATTTCACAGTCCCATACTTGAAATGTACTTAAAACCCAGCGGCCACGTCCACGTAACCTGAAATTCATAGCTAACCCAAGATTTTTTAGAAATCGCCAAATAAGTCTTCTTGGCCTGTTATTTTCTGTGAAGTATTTTCTTGCCTCAAAATCACTGAAATTGATTGAATACCACTTGCGGTAGGTTTACGTTGACTATATAAAGGTATCTTTAGGGCCGGCTGAGTGGCGCGTTGGTTAAGAGCAGCCTTGGGACGCCAGAGGTCCCCGGTTCGGATCCCACGTATGAGGGCCAGTGACACTGCCCTCCACAGCTAAGATGCTGAACAACAGCTCAACCTGGAGCTGGGCTGCCATGAGTCCCCGGCGAGGCGTAGGCTGCAGCCCCTGCTGCAGTTGGTTGCCATGGGGCTACCGTGTGTAGCCAGCAGCCAGTGTGAGCAGCGAGCAGCTGCTGTGAGCGGCCATCCAGAAGCTGGCTACTGATCTGCCTCACCTGGAAAGAGCGCAATGATGGTGCCAACTTGGGCCAGTGAAGCAACGTCCTCCACAACTAGACTGAAGAACAAAAAGGACAGCAACTTGTCTGTTCCCCTTCCCCCAATTCCCCAGCGCTGTTCCCATCCCCCAATTCCCCAATAAAATTTTTTTTTAATTTAAAAAAAATAAAAAAGATATCTTTTTATATTTCTTGTATTCATTAATGAATGACTGAAATAGGCATTTCTTCATCAACTGTCGTGGAAAAGGCACTGTGCTACGTATGGCCTATTCTGTACATTCTCTGCCCTCAAGAAGCTTACAATTTACTGAAGGACAGACAAATGGATAGTGATAGGACAGTGTGAAAGGTTCATGTACTTACTATGTGAGTACTTGGAGGGATACCTTATCTGTACCTCCTCCTAAGTCTTGTATATTCCAATATTTTCCCAGCTTTATGTCACTGAACTATTAAATTTCACTTGGAAGCAGGCCAAGGACAAAGTTTATCTGTGTTCATCTTATAATTGTGGTAATCACAGTTATATTTTACTTCCACATCAGGAGTATAACTGGAAGACCCATCACTTTAGAAGACGAAATCATTATTGAACCTGGTCATGATTAACTATTTAGCTTAGATTTCCAACTTTTTACAACAAGCTATTCTGAGTCTTCTGACCCAGTCAAGGGATATGAAAGAAGAGATTTCTCTGACCTATTGATGCAGATTAGTTTGGCTTAGAAATATATTTTCCTAGAGAGGAGAAGGGTGATGCCTTTGAAAAGAATATGCTTGATTTTGATGGTGAGAAGAGAGCAGTATTAGGAAGAGGAAAGAGATTCGAATCAATGTTTATGTTGGCTTGGGCAGCCTGGGATCTCCCAGCTGGGCTCATTCAATAGAGAAGACATAGCATACGTGAACTGCTGAGGGAGTGTGTGAAAGCGTCCAGTCATTGCACCTCCAGGAGGCTGTGTGGTGTGTCAGAAAAGTGCAGGCTATGGAGACAGGAAGACCAGGCTGAGAATTCTAGCACCCATACTTACTAGCTCTATGTCTTTGGGCAAGTCACTCAATTTCTGGGTTTCAGAGTCCTCATCTTTAGAATAAATAATACTTTTTTGAGTTATTTTGAGAAATAAATGGCATAATGAGAGTCAGAACTAGCACAATAGTGGTACAAAGCACACACTCAATACATTTACATTTGGGTGTCCCCTTTTCTTAGTGTTTGCTGTTATTGTACAAAATAAAGGGTAAGAGGGCCCCACCAGTTTACCCAGAAGTCTGCCCAGCAGAGGACCCAGGACCTAATCCACAGAGAGAGAATGATCGACCAGGACACCGCCTGAGATCCTCACCAGACATTCCTCTTTCACTTTCTTACCCTCAGTCACTGGGAGGAATATTGTGTTTAGCTTCATGTTTACTCCACAGAGCAAAATCAGAACTGCTAAATAGGAGTTACAGAAAGGCAGGTAGCTGAAAACTTTAAGGATGCACTAAATGTAATAAATACCTTAGGAGATCTTAAATGTCCTCTCCTTTGGAGATTCCTGCAAGTCCAACAGCCAGGAGTGCTGTGAAGGTCATTTGAAATGAGGTGAAGTTCAACTACTGATACCAGTAAAATGGCTTCCAACACTATGATTCCGAGATCAATGTAACTGATATCCAGTCTATTACAATATAAGAATTCCTCAATCCAATGTAAATGTTGACCAACTATAATACTTAGAGAATACAGTTTGAGTTGTTCTATTTTCAGGTAAACTGAAGTTTAAGCAAAAAAAGATCCTTTTGGTTTCAGTCCGGATTGAGAATTTTTTTAATGATGTATTATTAAACTTTCTTGACTTTTAAAAGAGTATTCTGAACCAACTGAATGTTTATGTATTTATTAGGAATCCTACATTATCTTTAGATCATTATTCTCATTGTATAAAACTCAAACACAGGTATTAGGAAGGCATTACAAATCATGTTAGGAACCACATTAAAAGGAAAATGCGTCTCCTGAATTATATGGATGACAGATACTTGGTGGTAAGAGGAATTATATGGTATTTCCATCAATATCGGCCTCAGCATTTTAATGGGTGGCATAACTGGTGATTTACATTCATTTTTATCTTTACCTACATAAAGATACAGGAGTCTACCAGTGTATCCTTGGAAATGGTCATATATGTGTTCTAGTCTTTAAAAGTCAACCAAAAGGGGCGGCTGGGTGGTTCAGTTGGTTAGAACGTGTGCTCTGAATAACAAGGTTGCTGATTTGATTCCCGCTTGGGATGGTGGACTGCGCGCATCTCCCTCCTCCCCGCAGCTAGACTATAAAGGGCGATTGAACTTGCAGCTGAGCTGCACCCTCCCCAACTAAGATTGAAGGACAACAACCTGACTTGGAGCTGATGGGTTCTGGAAAAAACACAGTTACCCAATAAAAAAATTTTTTTTAAAAACTGTATATTAGGGCCGGCCGAGTGGCGCAATGGTTGGGAACTCGCTTGGGATGCCAGAGGACCCCGGTTCGGATCCCACATATGAGGGCCAGTGACACTGCCCTCTACAGCTAAGATGCTGAACGGCAGCTCAACCTGGAGCTGGGCTGCCGTGAGT
>NW_017731401.1:904345-913357 GCF_001890085.2 Hipposideros armiger | reverse complement strand
CAATGATGGTGCCAACTTGGGCCAGTGAAGCAGCGTCCTCCACAACTAGATTGAAGAACAAAACGACAGCAACTTGTCTGTTCCCCTTCCCCCAATTTTCCAGCACTGTTCCCATCCCCCCAATTACCCAATAAAAATCTTTAAAAAAATAATAATAATAAAATAAAAAAAAATAAAATAAAATAAAAACTGTATATTAAATAATCAATTTTTTAAAAAGTCAACCTAAAGTTTTGATAATGGAGGAAAAACTAAGGAAGCAGACAGCTCTTAATAAATACACTTTCTATGTGCTCCTTCTCTTCTAGAAGCAACGTAAGTGTGACCTATTATACTCGTGTACTTAATATAGCAATGCTAGCACCTTTAGTTACCACTGTCTTTAGTCCCAGCTTACCTCAGAGCATCACTGGCAGTACGTCAGTCTGGCCTAGTGCCAGCATCAATCAGATATGCCAGTTCCTAGAGAGGGAAAGATTATATCTAAAAAAAAGGTACCTCTGGTGTCTCTAAATTTTAAACCTTCCTAACACTTGAAACCCAAGCCCCACAGTGTATTTTAGGAAAATTCAAAATAATTTTCTAACGCAGGTCCTGGTACACAGAAAGCACTCAGTAAGTGTTTGTTTTTTTTAATTGCATCTATGACACACAAAGAATATCAGATTGGGATTCTGCTGACTGGGTATTTAAAAATGGCACCTGCCTTAACACCTGTATTCCATACATCACACTTCTCCTACTCCCACACCTGGTTCATCTATGCCCTTGAATTATTTATAGGCAGACCTTTTCCTCTCAATAGATGATAAACTCCTTTGAGCACAGAGACTAAGGTTTATGCATTGTTGTATCTCTCCCTTCCCCTGCCTGCAGCTAACATAGGGCTCTGTACACGTTGAACACTCAACACATAAACGTTAAAAATAAATAATATTGTAAACTCATCCTGTCCAGAAGAGAGCCATACCTTCTCATTTATAAAAAGGGGACTTTTTTATTCAACTACAAGAGAAATGAGCACATGCATTTATGAACAGTTATTTTGACGGACATTTGTGCAATGTACCCAAAAAATCTACAAACATGATTCTTAGTTTCCCTGGCAAGTTTCCAAAATATACTCCAATTGCACATATTTGCTCTACTTATCAGGTAAAAGATGCTCTTCAAATTATATATATAATGGCAGTCAGTATCATACAGTAGCTAAAAAGCCCAAATTCTAGAATTAGCTGCCTGGATTTGAAACCTAGGTCTACCACTCAATAGCTATGTAAACTTAGGTAAGTTAATTGTCTCAGTTTCCTCATCCATGAATGGGACAATCAAACTACCTACTTCAGAGGGGTTAGTCTAAGGATCGAATGTTACAGGTAAAGCACTTACCACACTGTCTGGCCCCGTATGCTCTATACAGGCATGCGTCATTTTATTGTGATTCACTTTATCGCGCTTCACAGATGTTGCATTTTCTACAAATTGAAGGCAAGACCCTCCACCAGCAAAAAGATTACGACTCACTTAATTGCAATACTTGCTTTATTGCAGTGGTCTGGAATATCTCCAAGGTATGCCTGTATAAGTATTACCTATTTATGTCATTAACATATAGTATTAAAGTCACTTAGACTGTATTTTAAAGGAAAGACATTTTAAACACTGTCACAGATTATAAACAATGCCACCAGGTTACTCTAGCTGTTTTGCTCTTTAATTATGCTACCACCCAGTCTGACATAAAGATTTTAGTGCAAAACCAGTCTAGGAAGCCCATAAAGAGAAAAGTTCATTTAAATCGACAAATCGCTCACAGTTTTCATCATCTTGATGTTTTTAACATGTTACTTGGAGAGAATTTGCTTAGATACAGAAAAGCTAGTCCTTCCCTGCTTATTATACATTAATAAAGCCCCAGCATTAATTACCTGACAGCCACTTGCTTTGCAAGATCACCACAGGCATGAAATCAACCTTTTACAGCAGTTTAAGTAAGCAATTTTCTTCTCAATCTTCCTATTCCTCCAATATTATAGCTTTTTAAATAACGCATACAATTTTCTAAAATTTGGTTCAATCATTTTAAGGTTTTTTCCCAAATGTAACCCATCATTTATTACCTTGTAATATATTTTCATTATTTGGATATAAACACAGTAAGTTTTATCGTGTATTCTACATTCCTACATGTGTTAACACCAATTCCTTGAGTTGGAGGTTGCAAATACTTCCTAGAAGGAGAAATAGCTTATGAAAAAGAAATAATGTTTATATAAGTTTTTCAATTTGCCAGGATGTATTTTTTAATGGAAATGCACAATGAAAGAAGCAGAAATAGAAACACAATAACTAGTTAACAACAACGCCCATGTACCAATTCTCTACTGTGGATCAGGCATTGGGGTCAGGTGCTTTAATTATCATCTCGTTTTAACCCAACAGGTAAGTGTTATTTTCCAAGCAATGGAAAGTAAAAGGAGAGTATACACATATATTGTCAGGGTAATTTTTTAGAGGCATAGGAAAAAAATGACTAAAAGAAAATATAGTCAAATATAGTTAATTCTGCATAGTGGGAATCTGGGAATTTATTGTATTTTTCCTGGTACTTTTAAAATCTTTTTTTATTCCCAAAGGGACAAAAAAAGGAAAGAAAAAAGAAACAAACAAATGAATGAACAAACAAACCAAGAGATTAAATAACTTTCTTAATATCATATAGCTAATAAACAGTGGAGCTGATATTTGCACCCAGGTCTGTCTCACTCTAAAACCACCCTCTATCCACTAAGTTGATAATACAAAACTAGATACTTTTATCTAAGCAGGATCAAAAACTTTTGGAAGTGCTAAAAGGAGATTTATTCACAGCCCCACTTATATTACTGAGTGAATGAAATGCCCATCATTTCCTCAAACTCCCCTTATATTATTTATCTCCTAAAACAAACATGATACTATTAGAGTAGACAAACAAATGGCTTCAACAAGGTGAGCTTATCGTGGCCAATTAACAAAAAAAATTCCATGATGCCAGAGCAAATAAGTGAAGTTCTTAGGTGAGAACTACAGAAGACCAGCTGTACCTTATATGACGCATGGGGAGCGGGGGGAACTGCAGGAGTTCATTTGGGCTCACAGAGAGATGAGGCTTGGTGACAACCTCCTGGCACGTGCCTTTACTACATCAACTCACCCTATTCAGAAAAAATCTGGGCCACCTTCAAGTTCCCCAAGAAACTGCAGATATGATTTATCTCTAAATATATTTGGCCAAATGGGAAATGGGAGACTGGTTCATTAGCTGAGAAAGCAACAAACTAAAGACCCTCTCCCTAGAGAGAAAATGTTAAATGATACGGACTCTGGGGATAATCGGTACTGAATAATTTTTGTGCCATTGTTGTGTTCCTTTTTGTGCAGGGAGCAGCTGCCGTAATCACTGTGTCCGAGCCAGGATAACATTTGAGATGATTCAAACCAAATTGCCCAGACTTTTAAAAACGTGTTTGAAAACTCTTGCACAATATCACACGCAGTAGAAATCTCTCATTAACCACTAACTGACGTTGAAGCTTTGATGCTGTGAGTCAACGTTTCAGATGCTCCCTTTCTGTATGTCCAACACTTGTATTACAAAATTTGGTGTACGATTTGATTCAAAATGAGCTTTCATCAAAGAGAAATGTTTAGAATGCTTCCAACATCCTGCCTGACCTCATTCATCCATGTGAGTTGAAACGACACAGAGGGTTGCTACCGGCTGCAAATTTATCTATAACTAACTCTTCCATGAGGGAAAATTAGGTTAAGCCAATGGTGCAGGTCTACCTTCTAGCTCCTCAGCCTTCTGGCTTCCTAACAGAAAGGCCAGTTGAGCTCTAAAATAGATCACTAAAGCCTAAAGAAAAAGACTGTCAGGGAGAAATTCCCAGGGGAAGAAGGCCAAAGAACATTTAACAACAATATTGTCTAAGGCTCAATAGTCAGCCATCTCCTGTTTCCTTGCATGCCACAGCTTTCCTCCACATTGCCCTGAAACCTGCAGTAAAGTGTGCTACTCAACAACCAGCTTCATGCCAGGGTTACTCTGAGGAATGACAGAGGAGCAAAGGTTTAGAGTAAAGGAGTGAGGAGAAAAGATGGTGCTTCCGGAAAAGAGAGCATGTGACACTGGACACGCAGGATGGCCCCAATCAGAACAGATAGGGAACACACTGCTCTCCCCCAACCCAGACCCACTAACATGGGCTGTTGGGAGTGGGGGCTCTAGTGTGCTGTTGGTGATCTCTAGTACAGGACGTCACTTTTCATTTCTCCAAGGTCATGTGATCATGAGGGGGTGGGAAGCAGGAGGGTGAAGGATAAGGGATGGGGGCTTCCTGATGAACTGCCTGGGAGGGCTGTTGCCAGTGAACCTTCCTTTCTCTGATGGGAATAGCTGAAAAAGTGGAAGATAAAGACCTGGAGGGGAGGAGAACGTGAAGGAGGAAGAGGGAAGGGAAGACATACTATCAAGAGATCCCAAACTCCATGAGGTACAGAAGCAAGTGTTCAGGCTGGACCTGCAGCATTGCTGATGGGAAACCACAAACGAGGGGGTGGGTACGCATCTCAGGTGCAGCGGGGAGCCAGAAAAGCAGGTTTCAGTGAGGAAAAAACATCACAAGATCAAAGCTGGGGAGACTGGAAAACGACAGAGAGCAGCTGGATGGAGAAAAATGGTTCAGGATGGAAGCTGCAAAGGATTCAGAGTGTTAAAGGTTTATGTTTATGCGGCGCTGCATGAAAGGCATAAGGGCAGGCTTTCCATGTTTAAAAAGTCAGAGCTGCCCTGTGTTCACAGCAGCATATTCACAACAGCCAAGGGGTGGAGCTGGGGAGAGGGAGAAATGGGGAGTCATTGTTTAATGGGTGTAGAGTTTCAGTTTTACAAGATAAAAAGAGCTCTAAAGATGGATGGTGATGATAAGTACGCAACAACATCAATGTACTTAATACCACTGAATTATACACTTAAAAATAATTACCATTGCAAAGTGTATATTACATGTAGTTTACAACAATAAAAATATAAGAGATATGCTTTAAAAAAAAAACCCAGCGAGTTGCCGATCAGCAATTGGTGTCACTTTTTAATATGTCTGTCTTATAGCAGTATCTTATGAGGTATACTTCGTCCTTCGGCAAACATTTCTGAATGCCCACCCTGTGTACACAATGTGCTAGACACTGGGGACATGGTGACTGGCAAGGCACAGTCCAATGTGAGATGCAGACCAGGAAACAGAGTATGACAATTCCATATGGCCAGGATGACCCTGAAAAGAGTAAGCACCTAATTCAGACTATGTGGTCAAAAGTACTTTCCAGAAGAGATGGTGCCTCAGCTGGATCCTAAAAATAGAAGTTGCCGTACAGAGGTAGTAGAGAAGAGAGGACCAGGCAGAGGAAACAGCGTGTCGCAAGAGACAACATGGTGTGTTTTAAGGACCACGTGTAACTCCTGTCTGGAGCAGGAAGAAGCAATGTGAAGAAGAGAGAAGGTGGGAGTCAAACAACATCTAAGCATGCACAATGAAAACTATTTTTCTGAATGGTGATACACTAGTTGGGGGAAGGATGCTTCGGCTTTTGCTTCATGATTAATTTTATGGAAATAATGCCATGAATGGCATATTAGGGCAAGCACAGAATAGAGAGTTGACAGGAAATGCAACACCAGCTACCCATTTGACCATAAGCATCTTGGGGGGGGGGGGGATAAAATATATATAGCATGAAGCTTACCATATAAACCATTTTAATGTACAGTTCAGTTATATTAAGTACATTCAAACGGTTGTGCAACCATCTCCAGAATTCACATCTTCCCAAACTAAAATTCTGTATCCGTTAAACAATAATTCCCTATTGCTCCCTCCCCCAGTCCCTGGCCATCACCATTCTACTTCTGTCTCTATGAATCTGACTACTCTAGGCACTTCATATAAGTTGAATCATACAGTCTTTATATTTTTATGACTGGATTATTTCACTTAGCATAATGTCCTCAAGGTTCATCCACGTTGTAACATGTGTCAGAGTTTCCTTCCTTTTTAAGGCTGAAAAATATTCCACTGTATGTCTACATACCATTTTGTTTATCCATTCTTCCATAAATGGACACTTGAGTTGCTCCCATCCTTTGGCTATTGTAAATAAATCTGCTATGAACACTGGTATATAGATATCTGTTCAAGACCCTGCTTTCAATTCTTTTGGGTCTAAATAGAATTCCTAGATCATATGGTAATTTTTATTTTTAATTTTATGAGGAAACAAAGTATTATTTTTAATTTTCCACAGCGGAAGCATCCCTTTACTTTCCCACCAACAGTGCACAAAGGCTTGCATCTTTTCCACATTCTAGTCAACATTTATTTTGTTTTTTGACAGCAGCCATCCTAATGGGTGTGAGGTGGCCATAAACACCTTCATTAGCCCTTTGGAGCAGCCATCCTAATGGGTGTGAAGTGGCTGTAAACACCTGACTTAGCCCTTCTGAGCCTTCAATTTCTTCATCTGTAAAATGAGTGCATTGGACTAGAATATCCCTAAGGATGTCAAATTTCATTATTCTATGAACTGAGAGGAGAATTAAGTTGATTTACTGGGAACACTCAGTCAGGTCATTTTAATCACTCTGAGGCTCACATTCCCTAGCTGTATTCACAGCACTGACACATACTCTAAATATGGTTTCAAGTAAAACACAGACTGAAATTCAAGTGCAAGGAGCATTAACTTAATGGGAAAGTTTAAGGTTGCCTAGTCCCAGCCATCCATGGAGAGGACATGAATGCCACTGGATACTGAAGTTGACTGGTCCACGCAGGTAGGACAAAGTTCACATTCCAAACCACCCCCGCTGGTGGGCTTGACTGTTAGCAATGACTATAACAGAGACGCCTACTCATTGTTCAACTTTCACTCATATAAAGAGATAAAATTGCAACTAAATTGAAAAGTGGTCAGGTGGGAGGGCAGCGAGAAGTCATTCCACAGGAAATCTGTTGTTTTCTGATCTGGGGTGAATCCTACGCCTTCATACAGGGACTAAAACTTTGGGGAAAGAAACGTATTTTCTCAATGAGACACCTTGAAGACGTGTCCCTAATAAGTCCCTGGAAAGAATACAGTGTTTATAAACAGGTAAACAAAGGCAAGTAGATTGATTTGCGGAAACACCAGTAATATCAAAAGCAGAATCCAGGATTCCTAAACTCACAGACCAATACTGTTTGGAAATTTAGCTCCTCCTCTAAAAGGGAGGATTATTATTATCACATCTTTCCAAGAACAACAAGAAAAAAATCTATTAATATGGATGTGCAAAGGCTGTTTAGCTCCATAAAAGTCCATGTCTTTTGTAGGAGTGCTGGAGTGTCATGGACCTTTATGTGGGAATAAAAAAACAGAAGCCTCTTCCATGTTCTACTAAGAATCATCTGTTAACTATGTGTGGTGATAAACATTAATTAGTGTGATCATTTCGCAATATATACAAATATCACCTGAAACTGATATGTTACATGTTAATTATTCTCAAAAAAAATCATCATCCAACACATGAAGACCACAGACCTCCCCACATTACCAGCGCTGAGTCACATATACCTTTGGTGGGTGATCTTAGGAGAATTAGGGCAGAAAAAGCTCAAAGAGGGCCGTCAACATGGGCTGAAAGAGCCCTGCCCCAAGAATCAAGATGTACAGAGAAAACAAGGAAATTTCCTTGTGGTCCTTTTCTACTAGTTTTTAAATATATTCATAACTGATTCTGGAAACTGTACTGTCTGACAAATCCTAAAACTGCTGGAGGGTGGCCGGTTAGCTCAATCGATTAGAGCACAGTGCTCACAAAACCAAGGTTGCCGGTTCAATCCCCGCATGGACCACTGATTTGCACCCTCCACAACTAGATTGAAACAACTGCTTGACTTGGAGTTGAAGGGTCCTGGAAAAACACAACTGCTCCCCAATAAAAAAAAAGAAAGAAAGAAAGAAAAGGAAAGAAAACTGCTGGATATCAGAGACGGACATGCAGGAAGAAGGAAGTGCAGCTGCCAGATCAGAGAAAGGACCAAGCCTGTCCTCTACTGGCCAATCTGGGTAGCGGCAGCAAAATGTCTTCCACCTTGAGTTTGAGGACCTAGACATGCAAAAAAGCCAGGCGTCCAGTTACAGTAACTTTCATGCGTGTCAGAACCCTGGTGGGAGAGATAGCAGGCCCAACGACAAATTCTGATGTTGCCTCAGTGATCACATCCTAGAACATTCCTTTTTACAAATGGTATTGAAAAGGCAATACTGAACAGACTCCAAAAAGAGCTGTCTAAAGGCTAGGCATGGGCGATGATGTGCATTCATTAAAAACTATTCTTTTACAACAAAGATATTGAAATATATTTCTATACAGAGTTTATTACAAATACCTACTTGCTCATGCCCTCACCAGAACAAAAATTACGTTACATTATTGTCAATGGTATATAATCCATTCAAAGAAAAAACCATGACAAAAATGCCAAAACAAAAATAGGTAAGAAAAAGCCTCTTGCAGTCTAGGGAGGAAGATAGGGTCAGATGCATATTTAGAACTCGGAAGGTAAAATTTTAGTATGCTGTTAAGGAAATATTCTGTAAAGACAATACAGCTGAATTATCTATCTTGGCTAGTCTCCTGCTGCTTGATACATAAATTTCCAAATAACTTTTCAGACTTTCTTTCTAACTAGTATTTTTTGTACTTGCTCCTCCTTCATGTAGAGGTAAGATTATAGTAACATTATCTCCCAATAAATGTGTACTTGCCTAATAGCCAAACTCTCACGTGACTTTCAATCTAGTTAAGAAGGCAATTCACTGGGCCGGCCCAGTGGCGCGATGGTTAAGAACTGGCTTGGGATGCCAGAAGGCCCCGGTTCGGATCCCACATGTGAGGGCCAGTGACACTGCCCTCCACAGCTA
>NW_017731401.1:820951-904135 GCF_001890085.2 Hipposideros armiger | reverse complement strand
CCACAACTAGACTGAAGAACAAAACGACAGCAACTTGTCTGTTCCCCTTCCCCCAATTCCCCAGCACTGTTCCCATCCCCCCAATTTCCCAATAAAAATCTTTAAAAAAAAAAAGAAGAAAAAAAAAAAGAAGGCAATTCACTTACACCACTGTCTTCTGTTCAGTAGGCAGTTTATACTCGATTAATTCTGAGGCTCCCTCTAGCTCCAAAATTCTAAGATGCTATAACTTCACAAAATTCCTGCACGTTTACTAACTAAAATGTTCCCACCTTAGCAGTCCTAATGCTGCTCACTCCTTCCTAAACAGCTCCATTTATCAAAGTGATAATTCCGAATATGTACTGTTCTGTTGTCCACAACCTCTGGCCTGTCTCTCTTACTTGCATCACCAAGTCACCTGCCTCACATGTGCATTCATACACACACACACAGTCACTTTGATCCATCCTCAATTTACCCACCTACCCAGCTACCCATCCATCCACATTCATTGAGCCCCATGGTAATGCCAAGCATTGTAATAGATACTGAGAATAAAAAGATAAATGATTTAGCTCTTCCCCCAGAAGATCCATGTCTAATGACATAAAGAGACAAATTACCACAATAGAAAAATGAAACAAATGTAATAAAATATTATTGGTGTTCTTATGGAAGTCAGGATAGGGAATGGTGGGGTTCAGAGGAAGAAACAGTCCATCAATTCTAACCACTGGGGCAGGCAGAAAAGGCTCTATACAAGAAAGGCAGGACAAGCCTAGCTCTCATCCCATGTCACCTCATCACCAAAAAACTCTGGAAAGAATATCATATTCTTGTATAGACCAAGTGTGATGTGGCTGCTGTCTTCACCACTCAACTGAGACCAAAATTTCTCTCCCATCATTTTGAAAAAGGAAAACTCCAATGCCCTTTTCAATCCTTTTCCTCCTTGCCTTCCCTATAATAATTATACATGCACAGGCATACAGTTCTTGAGAACTGTTCTCTAGAAGCAAACACTGCATCTCCTTGAAACTGCCTCTGCCCTCCAACAGTTTCTTGACCCTGCTCGCCTGTCTCCTAGGATTCTGCCCTCCAGCAGCTGCTGGTTCTTGCCTAGCAGGCCTGGGTGGGTCCCCCAAGAGGGGAGCTCAGCTGTAAGCACTCAGGATACCTCCCACACCTTACCCAAGCCCTCAGCTCTCCTCAGACGCCTCCTCTTCCCAGCCCCCACTCCCAGTCCTATTCAGCCTGCTTCCTAAGTATCTCATTGCCTTCTCTCCATTCCCAGGGCTCCTTGCCTCAGGGCCGTCAACTCTACTGGCCTATTGCATCAGCCTCCTCCTGATACTCCTCAGTCCACTCACCCTCTCCTGCTGCCAGCATGACCTTTGAAACATGCAAATCCAATCACGTCACTCTTGTGCTCAGAGGCGGTGCTACAAGACACAATGTAAACTCCAGCCTCAACTGCTACCACTTCCCTCCAGCCTCCAGTTCTCTATCCAGTAATACTAGGTTGTTAAAAGCATTCCCAAAACCTGATGCTCTCACAGTGTCCACACTGTTATCTCTGCCTGGAATGTCTCCCCACCTCTCCTACCCTTATCCACATGGCACATTTCAACCATTCTTCTAATCTGACTTCTGCTTTGAAATGCTACCTGCTGCTTCAAGGAGGAGTTTGGTGGTTCTCAGCGAGGCTCCTATTTCCCTTTGCACACAGAGGCAGTTACCTACTTTCATATAAAACAGTGTCCAGAAAACATTATATGTCATCTTCTCAACTGAAACACAGAAAGGAGGAGCAATCTCCTTGCATATTATTGAAGAAGGGTAAGCCTTTCTTTCCTAATAAATGATAAAACCCCTACTTATGATTATTCAGTATCTTCTCCTCAATCCCATCCCATCGATTTTAATGCGAGGAGCCCCAGCAACCTTCACAATTGCCTTAAAAAGGCAAGTATGCAAATACTGGTGGAAAAGGCAGCCTCTAAACCACCCCACAGCAGGAATAACAGCAATAACAGTAACTAATATAGCCAGACACTGTCCTAAGCATTTTCTATACGTTAGCTCACTGAAATCTCAAACGACCCTATGAAGTGGGTGTTATCATCATCCCCTTTTTACTGAGGAGAAAACTGCAGTGCAGTGGCATTAAAGAACTTGCATGAGATTGCACATCCAGGAAGTAGTAGAACCAGGGTTCTACCCCCACCCCCACCCCCACTCAGACAATACAGAGAACATAAATTTACCACAGTTCTTAGGAAAACTTAAAAGAGAGTGCTCCCTCTGCTGGCTATAGAGTTTTCTTTTGTCATAACTGATAGCAAAGGCACAGACCAGGGGAGTCCTGACTGAGTCACCAGCCAGCTGAGTGAGTTTCAGCCAAGCTCTTAACTTTTCCAACTCTCACTTTGCTCAGCCATAAGGTTGGGAGTAAATAGAAATCAAGTTTAAATTCTCTTTTAGCTCTAAATTATTATGACTCTGAAATTCAGGGGTTTTTTTCCCTAAAAACCAGTTCTCTTTGTAATGAGGTGACAAGAAACATCTACTGCTTTTTTAAAGCCACAAGAATCTCTCAGAAGTTGGAGGTTCAAAAGCTATTACTGTACTTTTAAACAGTACACAAATTTACTGTGTGTATAAGAATAAGTAAATTATGACAAAATGGGGGAAAAAACCTCTTAGCTGCAAGACACTAGAGTTTAAAGAAAATGAGAGAAAACTTGCTAAAATATACTGTAAGCAATTATAATCCAGTTTCTTTCATCTAGTCATATTCTTAATAAGTTACTTCAGGGCACACCAAGCTGCTAATTATATATCAAAAACATACCTAAAGGTTTTATTAATATTAACAAATTTGTGCCAAAATTCACAATTCTGCAACCAAGATCCAATTTTTTTTTTCAAGATCCAAATTTAAGGCAAATCTACCTCAATCTAAATGCTAACCTCTTTGGGGTTAGTTCAGTTGGTTGGAGCATGGTGCTGATAACACCAAGGTTGCTGGTTCAATCCCCGCGTGGGCCATTGTGAGCTGTGCCCTCCCTAAAAGAGTCAGCTGTCAGCTGTGCCATGGCAGCATGAAAGTAATGTGTAACCAATGACCATGGCTGTTCCCCAATAAATAAATAAATAAATAAATAAATAAATAAATACTAACCTCTTTATATGTCAAGTATATCTAAATAAAGATGAAAAAAATGCTAACTTCTTTTTATCTATCAAAACCAATGAGCTTATGAAAAAGGAATACATACATTTGGATTAAGAAGAAAGATTGAAAAAAAAATGCATCTAACTTTGGTCCCCACCAAAACCACACTAAAAAATATAATCTCTTTACAGAGATTTTTGTTTATCATCACCCACAAAGACCAGGACAAAAAGAAGTAGAGACACCAGCAATAGAATTTTGAAGTTGTAAAAGTGTACTGACAAGTAGAAATTGACTTAGCAGATCCTAGAAAGACAAATCCCAAATTGGCATGGGGATGCTGAAATCCAACCTCTGTTATACCATGTCGTCCCCAAAAGACTCAGAGACAGGCATCCAGTCTTGAGGAGGCTTAGAGGGAACTAGAAGAAAGCTGCTGAGAAGCAGTTGGATCCCTAGAGCCTCTCCGCTATTTCATGAGGCTGGGCAATTACTTACTCCTCCTCTCCCATCCCTGCAAAAGTCTGAAGGTTTCATTTCTGAAGAGGGTTAAAACAGCGAGTCACTGGATAACCAGCTAAGGGTGAGTTTCTTACCTAAAACAGAGGGATTCAGTGACCATATACTTACTGAATTCAGAGACCCCAGGTCTTACCCACCAGAGACCTACACTGTCCGAGCAGGAGGTCAGAAGACCTTTCCCTGAGGAGTCTGACTGGTCCCAGAAGAAAGACCTGAAGATACAGACCTGGGGACCCCATGATAAAGGGCCCATTCAGATGACCCTTCAGTGAAGCTCAAAGTCAATAAGCCCCACCAGGGAGCTCAGAGTTCAAGTCATTAGGCTCCCACACTTAATTATGAGCAGACAGCCAAGGATTTACCAGATATCTGAGGAAAGACTCTAAATATAATAGCAGTTTTGAAAGTTTCTTTCCTCCTTGTATAATCTATTTCTTCTAAATTGTTTTTTTCTGTTTGTCTGTTTTAGTCTCTATCATTAATATCCTTAGAGCAATTAGGAAATATATTGCATCTATGAATCAAGAACAAGATACCATTGTGTAAAAAAGACATCCAAATAGCATAAAAAGAGGTCTCCATAACAGGATTGGAAAATAAAATTGAGGTAATCTCTGAGAAAGTAAAGCAAAAACACAGTGAGATGAAAAATAAGAAAGAGAAGAATATTGCAGAACTAGTCCAGAAATTCTGACAGTCAAATCATAGAATCACAGAAAGGGGAGGGGGGAAGGAGGGAGGAAAAGCATCAAAGAAATAATTCACATAAATTTTGCAAAAGTGGGGCCAGCCGAGTGGCGCGATGGTTAAAAACTGGCTTGGGACGCCAGAGGGCCCCGGTTCGGATCCCACATATGAGGGCCAGTGACACTGCCCTCCACAGCTAAGATGCTGAACAACAGCTCAACCTGGAGTTGGGCTGCCGTGAGTCACTGGAGACGGTGTAGGCTGCAGCCCCTGTGGCAGTGGGTTGCCATGGGCTACTGTGTGTAGCCAGCAGCCAGAGTGAGCGGCCAGCAGCTGCAGTGAACGGCTGTCCAGAAGCCGGCGACTGATCTGCCTCGACTGATCTGCCTCGCCCGGGAAGAGCGTAATGATGGTGCCAACCTGGGCCAGTGAAGCAACGTCCTCCACAACTAGACTGAAGAACAAAAGGACAATAACTTGTCTGTTCCCCTGCCCCAATTCCCCAGCACTGTTCCCAATTCCCCAATAAAAATCTTTAAAAAAAAAAAAAATTTTTTGCAAAACTGAAGGATGTTAGTTGACTGATTAAAGGGCATATCTAGTCCCAGCACAATGGGTGAAAACAGACCCACACCAAGCAAGATAATGGCGAGTTTTAGAACACCAAGAACAAGAGAGCCTGCAAGCTTTCAAAGAGGAAAAACGAACAGCCCAGTATAAAGGATGAGGAATCAGAAAGGCTTCTGACTCAAAAGTAAGAATGGAAGCAAGAAGTCAATAGAGCAATCATAGACTTTTCAATCAAAGTGAGGACATAACAAAGACATTTTCATTCCTGCACAAGTTCCAAAAATTTACTTCATGGGCAAAGGGTTATGAGCAACAATATAAAAAAAAATGATTAAGAAAGAAGAAAACACTGGACGACAGAAAACGAGATCCAACACAGGAGAGAGACAAAGACAGCCTCTAGGATGAGAGGGAAGGGAGATCCCAAGGTGACAGCTGTGCACCAGATAGAGCACCCCCAGTCCAGACTGGAGCAGTGTGCCTCTGTGACACTTGTATTGATGGCAGTCAACACTAGATGCTTTCTGCTATTGGGTCATCTCTCTAACATGAGGACAGAATGTCCAGAACTGGTCCAGACTCTCATCCGTACGTATCTCACAACATATTGATGAAGTGCCTGCTCTGCTCTCCCCTCCATGCCCACAACAGAGTTCTGCTTTCACCTTCTTCTGAGACCGAGAGCATGGTGAACTTTGAATCCAAAATAAAAAGCAGGCCGCTCCTGCAACCTCGCGGATCATTCAGCAAACAGCCAAAACCACAGCTCTGGCGGATGCCACAGGACTCATTTATAACCTTGCCCTGGCTCCCTGTGCATTCATTCTCAGGGGAACCCATCCCCAGACTATGACCCAGGCACTGGTTATCTTTTGAGAGCTTTTACTCGTATCTAACAGTGGCAACATTATCCTTTCCCTACACAACTAGGCTTGGGCTTGTGACTCAGCTTTTCAAAACTATAGGGACTTCACATGTGCCAGTAATATTTATTACTCAGTCTTGATAGGTAGATATCCACACACATAGACCTTTGTTTAATTATTCTTTTTAAATATACATACATATATTAGAATACTCTTCTTTATGATGATACATTCTATAATAAAAGATATTTTAAGTAGTAAGTTGAATGCCTGTTTAGATCAGTGACATTGTTTGAATATCTTGAAATGCTAAAGGAACCCAAAAAATAGTCTTTAAAATTTTATGCTTAGAAATGTGAAAAGTTATGTGAAATGGGCAAATTCTATATAATTTACCAAAGCTGATACAAGAAGTAATAGTAAATACAAATAATCCTATAATTGTTCTTTAAAAGTTGAAACCATAATTTAAAATATTCCTACAAAGAAAGCATCAGACCCAAATATTTTACCAGTGAATTCTACTAAACATGAAAGAAATAATATTCCAGTCTTTCACAATCTCTTCCCAAGAATGGAAAAAGTGTGTACACGCTGTAACTTCTTTGAAGCTCCCAAACCTGACAAAGCATTACAAGAAAGGAAAATTATAGGCTAATCTCAGTCATGAACATAGCCATAAAAATCATAAACAAAACATTAGCAAACCAAATCCAGATTCTATATTTAGGATTTTTCCAGGAAAGCAATGTTGTTTTAACATTCAACAAAATACGTAAAATTCAACATGATATCTCAATACAGATATAAAAGTATATGATAAAATTCATCATCTTAACAAATTGGACAAGAGAATTTCCTTAGTTTGATAAAGGATTTCTACAGAAAACTTTCAGCATTCATTGTATTTAATGGTGAAACAATGAAAACTTTCCCTCTTAGGTTGCACATGAAACAAAAATTTCCATCCCATTATCAGTACTTCTATTCAACATTATACTGAGGTCCTAGCTAGTGCACAAGACAAGAAAAAGAAATGAGAGAATGGTAAAGCTCTCCATAAAACAGAGTAGTCACAGGTGATAAAGATTACATACTTAGAAACATACCAAAGAATTTACAGATAAATTATTAGAATGAAAAAAAGAAAAAGTAAGATTACTGGACATAAGGTCAATATGCAGAAAGCAACCATATCTCTATGTATTAGAAATGAATAGAAAATTAATTTTTTTAAAGGTAACAATTTAAAATAGCATCAAGAAATCTCAACTACCTAAGAATAAATCTAGTAAAAGATATGCAAGACCTCTACATGGAAAATTGTAAAATATTATTCAAACAAGTCTTAAAACACCATATTTATGGATTGAAAGACTCAACATTGTAAAGATGTCAATTCTTCCCCCAATGAGTCAATAAAACCAAAACAATCTTGAAGAACAGGTGTAAGAACCTATGCTATCAGATATTAAGACTTACTATAAAGTGCAGTAATTAAGACAGTGTCATATTGGTTCAAAGACAAACAAATAAAACAACAAAACAGAATAAGAGCCCCGAAAGAAACCCACACTCATATGGACAACTAATGATTTTACACAAAAGTAGTACCACAGAGCAGTGATAAAAGGATGGTCTCTTTAATATAGGGCTGGGTTGATTAGATATCCATATGAACAAAAATGAAATTTGACTCCTTATTGATCACACAAACAAAACAAATCAATTCCAGGTGGATCCAGATATGAAAACAAAATAGTAAAGCTGCTAGAAAACAACATGGGAAAATATATTCATGAGTTTGGTATGAAAAAAAAAAAATTCCTTGAATAGGATAGAAAAACCACCAGCCATAAAGTCAGGACTGGTTACATAATTTTTAGGAGTCCCTTATTAAAAAATTATAATAACTTCAAGAAAGCAACAGCAGAGCATTTAACCAAGTGTGGGGCCCTACTGAGCACGAGGCCCTATGTGACACACAGGTCACATGCCCATGAAGCCAGCCCTGAGGAAAGCTGAAAGATTAAACATTGGACTACATAAAAACTAAGAACACTTGTTCATTAAATGTCACTCTTAAGAGAGTGAAAATGCAAGCCAGAAAAGTAGAGGTAGTATTTGCAGCGCATATATCTGACAAAGACTCATATTCAGAATAACACGTAAACCTGAAACTCTGTATTAGGTCCTCTGCATGCTACAAATGTCTTTTTGTTCCACCCCTATTCCAATAATATTACAGAAGTATCAATCTAATTGCTAAGAAAAAGTAGAGTCCTCTTATGTCCCAGTTTATGGCAGAAAGAGTGGACTTTCAAGATATCTATCTTCAAATCCCATCTCAACCACTTATCTGTGTGACCTTAGTAAATTAAACTTCCTGAATCTCACTTTCCTAATTAAAATGTGCCTAAAGATACATACCTTTTTGGAATGGCTATGACAGATAAAACCAACATTTTGGCAGAAATCGTCCACATAATGAATGGTTATAGCTACTGCCATTCTTATTATTATTGATTTGATTTTATTAATATTAAATTGGTTATACCATGGTTATCCTTAGATAATAATGGATAGGTTAAAACAGTTGAAAAGAGAAAAATCAAAATCAAGGCATCTTAAAATAAAAGAGGAGAATAACATTTTTACTGGGCACTTGTGAATCAATCAGAATCCATGGAAAAATATCAAATACAGCACATGCCAACTTTTTGTGCATACATATATATATATATATATATATACATTACACACACACACACACACACACACACACACACACACACACGTAATACACACATCCATCTTCTCTAGCTATTTCAGACAAATGCCTGGCTCTGGAGCACACCCTATTCAAAGCCAGTCTACTCAATTACACTCCTGCTTCTTATATGGACCATGATATCATCGTGATAATCAAGTGGCATTCTATTTCATATACATTAGGTTGAAACTTCCTAAGTAAACAGCAAGAATAATCTGGAGATAACAAACAGTGATGTAATAAAAGAGAAGAAAGAAAACGTAGTATTTTCTTTTAATAATAAACAATAGAATTTAAGCCATTAATGTTCTTATCTGAAGCTAATCAAGCCCTGAAAATTGTTTTATGAAAACAAACACATCTTCATTTGGATAAAAAAAAAAAAAAAACTCTAGGAGGTGTCACTTTCCATGTAAGATGTGACAGGGTAAAGGAACAAGAAAAGGCAACTTTTACATGCACCTAAAAAGCTGCCACAGGCCTTTTAGCAAAACATCATTGGTGCCTATATTTACCATACCTGAATAAACTGTTCTGCCATGCTGCATGTTAATAAAGAATACAAAACAAAAATAGGGAAATGTTAGAAAAACATAAAACTATCGCAAGGAGACTTATAAAATTAATTCACAAGCTTTTATAGCTGGTATTTGACATACATTAGTAATTTAACTATTTTTAACTCAGTTAACAAAACTATGCATCTCTTAGTTATGAAGAAATTACCCACTAGGCAGGTTTAGTTTGTTAAAATATTTTGTCCTTTTTAGGTTTCAAAGCAAGCTGTAATCCTGTTTCAAGAGTCTCCCTCTTTTAAATCAATTTTTAATTCATTTGTTAAGCACCCAGAGACTAAGAAAGCAAAGACATGCCTTTTAGGTTGTGTCTATTTGATGCTGTTTTAGAAATAAAGATTTTAGTCACCCTTTAGCATCAGGTGAAAATAACCATTGTCAAGGTTAAGTACTCCTGCAAATCTAGGATAATAAAACTAAATCTGTAACATCAGACATATAATATACATTTTAACTAGAAAAGTAGGAAACTGCCTGAGTTGTTAATAGTTCTTAGTTCCCAGGGTGTAAGTGAGCTTCCATTTAAAACTTCTCAATATATTAAAAAACACAACGACTGTTGACTCAGCTTCACGAACATTCCACTCACATATAGCCAAAGAGCTCAGCCCACTCCAGCACTTACTTCTCTTTTGTGACACGGCCTGCAAGCATGCAGTCACGATATCGCAGTTCTTCTGGACTTTATGCAGAAGCCTATCTTTCTGCTTCAGCTGCCGAAGTAACTTCGCAGACTGAATGCCAATTCTGTACTTAAGCTCTCGGAGGATCGTCTTCAGTTCATTAGTGTCTATGAGGAAAGAAAAGTTAAAATAGAACAAGGAATACCCTGAAAGGAATACAAATGACAATATGACATGAATCGTAAGATACTTATCTAGAACGTCCATTAAGCCAAGTAATTCTGGGTTCTCACGGAATATTCAGCTAAGATATTCCGATCAAATGTCACTCATCCATTTCCTGCCCTGTCCAAGAGGTACATTTTATCTTTGAAGCTATCTGTAACATGTAAGCATGACTCTTACTTTTACTATATCTAGCTCTGGTAACAAATTTGCCTTTCATTGCTTGAAAACTGGCATGTACATTTTGTATCATTAATGTGTTCAGATGGTAAGTTTGCAAGAAAATAATCTTTTTGAGTCTGTTACATCAATGGTAAATCTAATAGCCAATAACAAATGTTTTTAAAAGCATTCACCTTTGTAAATAGTCAGTAGAAAGTAAATAATATTACCACATTTTCTAATGGAGATAAATGTGGCAATACTGGTTTTGTTTTAAATATACAATCTTCTGGGCCGTCTGAGTGGCGCAGTGGTTAAGAGCTGGCTTGGGACGCCAGAGGGCCCCGGTACAGATCCCACATATGAGGGCCAGTGACACTGCCCTCTACAGCTAGGATGCTGAACAACAGCTCCACCTGGAGCTGGGCTGCTGAGAGTCGCTGGTGTAGGCTTCAGCCCCTGCTGCAGTGGGTTGCCATGGGCTACCGTGTGTAGCCAGCAGCCAGTGTGAGCAGCCAGCAACCGCAGTGAGCGGCTGTCCTTCTGGACAGCCAGTGACTGATCTGCCTCACCCAGGAAGAGCGCAATGATGGTGCCAACTTGGGCCAGTGAAGCAATGTCCTCCACAACTAGACTAAAGAACAAAAGGACAGCAACTTATCTGTTCCCCTTCCCCAATTCCCCAGTGCTGTTCCCATCCCCCAATTCCCCAATAAAAATCTTTAAAAAACTAAATAAATAAATATACAATCTTCCAATAGCTTGGCTATTAGGTACAATTGCTTATTTTAGAGACTCAGTAATTTTTCAAATATGGTAGAAAATACATTTCCTTTAAACAGATAAATAACAATTCTACATTCATATAGCTAATATTCTCAACAGCCATTTTTCTACAATTAAAAATAGACTTGAGAATCAGAAATGTCAAGTCTTTACATGAATAATCATTACGATTTGGTAGTTTTGCTCGTGACACTTGATATTATTATTACTCAAGGTGATGTCACCTGCAGGCAGGCAGAGCCTTCTGCTCAGGTTGGCGTTGGCTAGGCCCTCATTAGAGGTCTTTGTGTGAGGTTTGAATCTACTCATTTTGAAAGGGATTTGGAAAAATGAGAGAGGATCTGAAGAGAACAAAAGAAATGTTCAGAAGTAAGAAAAATCCCTCCAGATGTCAAAGCAAGTGAAATTCAAGTATAAGAGAAGTGCAGGGTGGGGCTTTAACAGCTGTCAAACCTGACCACATGGAGAAAAAGTCCATTTGACCTTGAGCTAAAAAGAATTGCCTTTGAACCAACCATCTATATGACCTTAGGCAAGGTATTGCTGCAAGTCTCAAGCTGTGCTTAGCATACAAGATTATTCTGAGAAATGAATGTGAATAGTCTTTATAAATATTAATATAAATAGCACTAAAATATGAATAAGGAATTTCTACGAAGAAGAAAACACAGACCAGTTATTTCTTTCACCTTGAGTTCAAACACAGTGGGATATAATGGGAAGTAAGAGCTCACTTAGGCTAAATCAAACTATTTTGGGTTCTAAGAAGAATTAAATATGAGAACAAACCACCAGAAGAGACAGAGGCTCTTCCTTCCTAGATTCCTTCAGAGAGAACAAATATCCTTTCTTTGAATGTTTAAAATTTTCCTATCTAGAAAAAGCGGTAAGAATATCATTATTGTGCATTAAAATTATACTTCCTTCCCCCAAAGAGTCATTTTCTGTGACTCTTAAGGTACCGACAGCTCTGTGAATCTCGCAATTCTATGTATTGTCTAACATGGGGAAAATCTTCAGAGTTGAGTTTGGAAATCTACAGCAATATCTGCTGGTACATACGCATCCTGACGACAGGGATAAATAAAGGCTTCTTTATATTAGTATGCCCACAGCATCAGTCATAACTCCTAACACAGTGTTAAATAAATAGGAAAAAAGAGATCGTCAATGACAGTGGACAGTTTCCTCTCTAAGGAATCCCAGTGTAAATAATAATAATAGTAATAGTAGTAGTAATAATAATAATAATAATAATATCTAACATTTATTGAGCACTTTACATACATTAAATTGTATAATTCTCACTATAGCCTGCTGAGGTAGGTATTATTATTATCCCTATTTATAAGGGAGGAAAATGAGAGACAGGTTAAATGCTTGCCTGAGGTCATACACCTAATAAGAAACAGCGGCAGGATATCAACTCAATCATTCTGACTCCAAAGTTCACCCCTTAATGGAAGCACTAAGAAGAGAGCCTATATTTCCTGAGAAACCATTTTGGTGCCTCATATAAATAAAGGACCCACACATGCTAAATATGTAAGTAGGTGCTACACCAAGGCTACAGCAAAATCCCTAACAGAGAGAATTAATACACAAGTTATCTACATTATATGATACTCTTACTAAGTGTATATTATATTAGGAGGGATATTTTTTGACCCTGAAAAAAATCAAGTGGCCGAATAAACCAAAATTATTTAAGCAGAGAGCTGGTTCTTTATTCTTAGTACTCTAATGATATTTTAATGATATTTACCGATAAAGCAGTGTGTGTGTGTGTGTGTGTGTGTGTGTGTGTGTGTGTGTGTGTGTNGTGTGTGTGTGTGTCTGTGTGTGTGTGTGTCTGTGTGTGTGTGTAGCTTCTAATATGGCATCTTGTTCATCCTCAGAGGGTTAACTATAAGAAAAGACTAGCAGGCAACTAACCATGCAATAAGATTGAGACTTGGGCAAAACAGACTCTTACAGATTTTATTAATGCTTTCTAGAGTGGTCACTCATTTGAAGTTCACTTGCAAAGCTGTATTGTTACTTCTCTAAACTTTAGCTTGCCAAATTTCCTCTTCCAAAAGAAAATTACTAATACCCAAAATTCACTCAGTAATGAAAAGTGAACAGCCTTGTAAAAACAGAAAGACAAATCATAACTCTTCAAAACTGATTTTATTGGATTCTGAAAGAACTGTTGCTCCACGGAACTCTTGGCATAAACAGACACTCTGAGAACAGCCAAATAATTGTGTATAATGAAATGGCATAACTCCAGCTAAAGTCCCAGGCATGGGAAGGAAGGTAGAAGCCATTTGTAACAATCAGCTGGGGGAAAAAATCTTCACTAGGAAGGGGAAAGAGGAAGCTGAAAGCTGTTTACATAGATTTGAGAAAGCAGACAGATTTATTCCTTTTCTGGGTTCCCCACCCCCACCCCACCCCTGGCACCAACTAGTCTGATTTTTCAATTAGGAGACAGGAAATCATTCTCTAGTACATAGTCTCGCTTTCCCTTCTCTCCTGTTAATTTATCACAAGGACGTTAATTCAAGAAATGGTATGGTGGCTTAGCATCCGTTTTCCACACCTCATTTCATTTTGTAAATTGAAGTCTTGATACATCTATATAAAAAAAGACAACTGTAATAATTGTGTTAGTGCCTGAAAGGCAAATATTATGAACAGTTGGGGGGGGGGGCGGATCTCAATTAGGACATCCGCATCACAGCCTGTAGCAAAAGGAATACCAAATTAGCCTCTCCCCCTGAAAGCCAAGGCCATTTTCGGATGACCTCTCCAACTGAGGGGACCAAGCAGTTAAATTCTGTGATAACGCCAACGCTTTAGGGCCCTCCACTAATGGAGGGGGAGGAGGAGGCGTGAATCCACCTAGTGAGCTTCTTGAAATCAGACGTTCTGGCAGAAATAGAATTCAGACGTTCTGCTTAGAAACCGCATTATCGAATTATTCTGCCTCACTAGTTAAACACTATCCAAGTGGTGTGGCCAGGAAACGATTAAAAAAAAAAAAAAAGCCCAGCCCCAGGAGTCGCCTCTCGTCTCCCAGCGTCCTCTAGGTAACTTCAGATATACTTATCAGAAACGCCAAACCTGTCCTAACAGCTGTTCTGGCGAAATGAGAACCTGGACTGCCTCTCCCCTGGGCCTCCACAAACACCTGTGGCGGAGGATGGAGACCCGCGGCTACCATCCAACTACTGATGCTCCACTCGGCCACACGAGAGGGGGTGGGCAGGGGGCAACAAGAACTAAGTCTAGCCATGAAGCTGTGGCCCTGTGGGCGGGCACCAGTGACAGAGCAAAGGAGATGCCCCAAACTTAATATCTGGGCGCTCGGCTGTTCAGCCCAGGTGCGCTCCGGTGGGCGCTGCAGCGCGGGCCGGCCCGGCGGCGGCCCCCTCCGAGACGCCGCTCACCTTTCTGCCGCAGGTACTGCCTCTGGTGCCGCTGGCTCGGCCGCTCCTGCAGCTCCTGCAGCTCCTGCAGCACGCGGGAGTCGCCCGCGCCACCACGGCCGCCCAGCACCGCGTCGGAGCCCGAGGCCTCGGTGGAGCTGTCGAGGCTGTCGCGACGCTGCCGGCGGCCCCCGGGCCAGCGACCCCCGCCGGCCGCCTCGTCCTCCTCGGTGCAGCTGTACAGCTCGGTGAGCAGCCCGCTCACCAGGGACGCCGTGCGGCTCGTCCGGCCGCCCCGCGGGTCGCCGGGCTCCGAGTCTTCCTCGCCCTCCCAGGAGTCCCGGGAGCCCGGCGGCCGCCCCGCCGGGGGCGCCCCGCTCAGGGATGGGGCCCCGGCCGCTTCGGGAACCGCTTCCTCCGCCACGTCCTCCGGCCTCGCCTCCGGCTCCGGGCGTCCGGTCCGGCCCCCGCCCCCGGGAAGGGCTTCCATGGCCCCAGCCGCGCGGCGGCCGCGCTCTCGCCGCTGCCCGCGCCCCGCGGCGCCTGCCAGTTCCGGGAGGAGGCGCGGCCCGTCCCCCGCAGGTTGCCCTCGCCCTGGCGCAGCGCCAGCGGGCTCCGGATCCCCGAGGCGCCTAACCTCCCCCGGGCCAAGGTCCGAGTCGCCGCCCCCCATCTGCGGGCCGGGAGGAGAGGGCGGCAGCCACGCTGCTGGACTACCTGGGGACACCTGCAGCAGGTGAGGCCCGACTTCGGCCATGCGCGTCAAGGAGCAGGATGTGGCCAGAACACATCAGGATGAAGCCTCCGGCCCTGAGGGGGAAGGGCGCTCTGGCCGCTGCCACCTCCACTTTTCAGCACGTGATTTCACTCAAAAAGGGGGGGGGGGGTAACCCGCCTGCCTGCGTCCTGTTCAGCCACCAGCTAGAAATAATCCCTGGAGACTTCTAAACGCCAATCAATAGGCAGAGGCCAGGAGCTCCCTTCTTCACATCCGGGGGGCACAGTGCCCAGCCCTTCGCACCTTCCCACCTGATCTGGGTTCCTTTTAAGGAGTTTTTAGTTCAGTTTCTGACAATAACATTTCTGAAGCCCTGGCATATATTTGAGATTTAATAAAGCTGTGAACTTTTTCCTTCAGTGAGAAATAAAGCACTGGATTTAAGACCAACTAATTCCCTGGCATAAGACCTAACAGAGAATGAGGGCTTAATAAAGCAGATGACAAAACTAATAAATTGATGTAGCTGATTCTGACAGTACATTCAAACGTTCACATGATGTCCTGAGATGTATGGTTACAGTAGACCTCGATGGAAGAACTCTGAGACATCCCTCCACTGCAGATATTTTTGTGAGTTTAATAACTGTCAGCGTTTTAGAGTGCTGTTTTTGGTGCCAGGCACTCTTCTTTGCATGAATTATCCCATTTAGTTCTCACTTTAACCCTATAAAGCAGGTAAGTCCTATTTTTTAATTGAGGTATAGTTGATATATAACATTATATTAGTTTCAGGGGTACAACATAATGATTCAACATTTGTATGTAGTATTGCAAAATGATCACTGCAGTAAGTTAACATCAGCCATTATGCATTGCATCGTTACAAAGGTAAGTACTATTTTATCCTCACTTTTCAGATGACTGAGGCCGAGGGGCTCAATCACTGCCCGTGCACAAAGAATAAAGTGACCTTTTCTTAAAGCTTAAAACCTGGCTTTTATTATTGGTGAATACATATATCGTTATGGATGGATATGTATTTGTCTATCTCCTAGTGCTATTAAATACTTGCCAGATTTCTAAAAGAAGCAACAATGCACGTAGTAAACAATGGTGGTGCTTGATGCTTGTTCAGCACACTTTTTTACTTTTCAAGGCACTTTCATAGTAGAGCTTCACCCTACAGGTGGAAGGAAGCCTCTTGTCCCGTGGCACCACCGCCCCAATACTTGTAAACAGAGTGAGAACAATAGGACCCTTTTTGAAATTAGAGTTAATGTAAGGACAGCGGAAGTTTTGTAACTTTTTGCTTAGGTATCCATAACTTGAAATTATACTAGAAATATTATTTTATGATTTTGTAACTGTATGTACTACTGTATCCATTTAATTTTAAAATGTATCAAATAGAAGGGATGGGTTTATTATTTTGTTGGTTTTGTTTTGTTCTGTTTTTTGAGGGTTTTGTTTTATTTTTTCTATTGTCTCTAGCATGAAGCAGAGTCTTGAGAGCCTTCCTTGATAATGCCAAACTTTGCAACAAGCAGGACTTTCATAAAGGGAAACACTGAAATTGGATCTCTTTTCTTAGTTGACTTCCCAGCTTTTTCTCTCTATTCCCACTCAATAAGAGATGTGATAACTACTAGGCTTCAACACTGTTCTCATTTAGGGTATCTCTGCCAGGACCTAGGGATAAAGAAACTCAAAGTGAGCTAAAGGGGATGGTGAAAGAAGTTGGAAAAACAATAGGTCATTGACAGTCAACATTTCTAAATTAATCAGAACTTGAAAATTATTTCCCATTCCCCATCATTACCAAATTACCTGAGAAGAAGAAACTGACAAAATAAAAACTAATAAAGAAAACAAATTCAAGGTTCTTGCACTTGTTGGAATGATCTTCTCCCAAATATCCACATGGTTCTTCTCTTACCAGGGGCAGGTCTCTGTTTAAATATCTTCTCAGTGGATTTTCCTAATCACTCTATTCGAAATTGTAGCTCCCTAGATTCCCTCCCGGTATTCCATCATTCCCTCTCCTTGTTCTCTTTTTTCCAATAATACCGCTTCCCAACATACTGTATCGCCTACTGATTTATTATTGTCTTCTGCCAGTATCTATCAATTTTGACCAATAATTGCAAGGCAAACAAAAGCTTTATTGGGGGGGGTGGTCTTAGGAATTGCAAATCCAGAAGTCACAGATTTGGGAAGAAACCCAATGTGTTCCAAGGGGGAAAGAAAGAGACGGAGTTTATAAAGACAGAAAAAGGGAGGCTTTCAAAAGGATTACATAAATTGCTTTGAAAGAGCTGTGATTGGTGGGGAGTAGTAGGGTGCTGGCAAACAGACTTACACTATGCTATACATGATTAATTGCTTATGTCCATTGCTAGGTGAAAAATTTACTTTTTAATAGAGTTCAGTGATGCAAAATCAGTTCCAGAAACTGTATTGGGATGTAGCCATTTGGTTTAGCCCAGTTCAAAAGTTCAGTCTCACACGGAAGGGGGTGAGTTAGCTCAGCAACCTCCCAACCCCATTTTAGAGTGCTCTCTTGACAATATCAACGCCATCTTGCTGTTTTTCTTTCACATTTCCCCCTTTTGATTGAGATCTTTCCTTAGAGAACATAGATGGTCAACCATTAGAAAATATCACTGGTCTGTCATTGGAAAAGCAACATTGATACCTCATTGCCAGGAACACTCATTCCTGTTATATCAAGCCCCATGTGGAAGGGAAAGCAGTCTCTTGAGTGTACAGTAAGAGCCTATGACCACATCTGAGCAACAAGGAGGCTTGTCGGAAGCAGTTAAGTCATATATCCTTCAAATTTAAAGTTCCTTTGTAGAGGTGGTCTCAGTCAGATTTATTCGTTGTTAACTCTGTAGGCACTGGGCTACTGTTACTCTGGTAGTGGCTCTTAGTTGTTGTTTGATGCACCTGATAAGACACCTTATTAAGGTAGTGATCAGTATAATCACCAAAACCAATATGATTAAGGCCTGTAATGTGTAGAACAAAGTCCTATTCCTTTAGGCAGCCAGTTAAATAAGTCTGTCCAGTCCCAGTTTATGGGGTAATGTTCTGTCTGTTCAGGATTTTAGTATTTTGTTTCAGTATCGGAACCAGCTGATATGTCGAACAGTCCTGAGGGGGGCGCGAGGATTAAGAAAAGAGACAGAAGAGAGAGTTACCGGGAGGACTCCAGTAAATACTGAAGCCCCGAGTTTATTTTCCACCACCATTATATACATTCAGGGTGAGTACAAAAAAGAAGAGACAATTATGCATTGCCTCATTCCAGAGTAATTCATTGATAATCCACTTAGAAACTTAAAGGTCAGTGGGGACAATTTCTTCCATAATCCCAGATAGCCATCTATCTCTATTGTGTCTCCCAAGGCACTGGCCATTCTCTCCACATACCTCAAGATTAAGCAAAACACCCTCCAGGTGCAAGTAAAACAAGAAGTAAAACAAGATATGCAATCAGTAAAGTCAGCCTGCATGGCTCCCAACATTTCAGAACTTCAAGCTGTTGTACCACTTCACCTAATTTGTTAACATAGAAAACATTCTTCTTCCAATCAGGTAGGTGTAAGTACCACCTTGCTGGGCAGCTAATACGTCTAGATCCCTATAGTTTTATAGTACTATTTCAGATGGACTGTCAGTCATTCCTTGTTCTTCAAAAGCACTTGTAGTAGCATTTAATATTTGTGCTACAAGAATAGAAATATTTCTGATAGACTTTTCTAATTCAGCTACTCCATACCAAGGAAAGAAAGCTCCAAAAAGGGCACACCCAAGGCCTCACTTATCTATTATTGGGTATCAGATGGAGCGAGGACCAAAAAGACCATGCTCCAAATCCCAATTCCATTTGGTCTGTTTTGGTAAAAATTTTATAGACAAAAGAGCCTACATTGGAGTTGGTGGCAAAAGAAGGGAGAGTCTTTCTGGTGACAGCATTACGGACTACCATAATAACACATCTGCCTCACCATCAAGTTAGCAAGGTGACATATATTTGGGCCCCACACAAGAAGAAAGAAACACCCAGTGCCCTCAAGTGAGAGTTTATAATTAGGTCCTTCAACCCAGACTAGGGGGGAAGTATGAAGTCCTATTTCAGAGGCAGGGACTTCATATCTTCCATATGTTGGATGATCATAATAGTTTTCAACATATAAGACATTAAAAGTTATCATGTGATTTATTGTGAAAATGATTAAAAGAGCACCTGAGGGACCGGCCGAGTGGCGCGTTGGTTAAGAGCTGGCTTGGGATGCCAGAGGGCCCTGGTTCGGATCCCACATATGAGGGCCAGTGACACTGCCCTCCACAGCTAAGATGCTGAACAACAGCTCAACCTGGAGCTGGGCTGCCTGTGAATCGCAGGCCACGGCAGGTGGGTTGCCATGGGCTACCGTGTGTAGCCAGCAGCCAGCGTGAGCGGCCAGCAGCTGCAGTGAGCGGCCGTCCAAAAGCCAGCAACTGATCTGCCTCTCCCGGGAAGAGCGCAATGATGGTGCCAACTTGGGCCAGTGAAGCAACGTCCTCCACAACTAAAGAACAAAAGTACAGCAACTTGTCTGTTCCCCTTCCCCCAATTCCCCAATAAAAATCTTTAAAAAAAAAAAAAAAAGAGTACCTGAGGTTTCTATACATTTGGGTCAGGGTTAAAAGATTAGCATGGGTTTTGATTGTTCTGAGTCTTGGGGCTGGGATTCTCTAAGAGATTGATTTTATCTGTTTTCCACCAAATACCAATTTTCTTTTTTAGTCCAGTCCCCAAATAATATTCAGGAGCAGAAGGACATCTGCTTTCCAGGATACAGTGGCGTTATTCCCTGAATTTTTCCATGTTAAAGAGCCATCGTAAGAAGTAACATTGTAGTTGTTTAAGGCAACTGCACATGGAGGTGTTGAACCTGTGGTCATTTGAATCACACAAGAGTGTAGTTATACATTTTTAAAGGCACAAAACCCAAGATTCTGCCTGAACTGTTTATATTTTCAAAACACATAGACAAATTATCAGTAAGAGTCCAGACTGTATTTATGGGTATTTCCTTGTGGGTTGGGGGGACCTTCTGGATGGATCTGACTACAGGAAGGTAATGTGTTCCATCAACATATTTTGAGTTTTGAGAAAAAAGGACTTAAGCCTGGCATATGTCCAATGAGGTTTTGTAAGCTTGCAAGGCTTAAGGACCAAGCCATTAATTCTGACTCATCCTGAGTATGGTTAGCTCAGGTGTATATCCAGTAGTCAGCTAAATTAGTGCCATTGGATAGTCACTGGATAGCGGGAGCAAAAAGGTATTTTGAAAGACAAATAATGTAGTCACTTTGTATTACATTACAGTAAGCAGACTTAAATATCTGGGTATGTTAATCTTGAAATCAGACTAAAGAGCTAAGAAAAAGAAGAATGCTTTCTCCAGATTTTTGTTTCGGCAAAAAAGTTAGGTTATGATAGCAATACAATCAGTAAATGAAACAAAGGTGCTCAAAGAAGAATAAGTGCTAGGGTTGCTGGGTGGAATCATGTATAAATGGCCTGGTCCTGGGTCTTAGGAGAGCCGTCTACATCAGGTGTTATCAGCTTCAATACCGGAATGAAAATTCTAGTGGTGGTTTTGGGTTGTTTAGAGATTTTCAGCTTAAGATCTCCAGTAGGCTGAGATGACCACTCAGGTGTGGATGTCCTTTTTAAATGAGAAACATGAATCCATGAGTCAATCCCTTTAAGTTTAACACACAAGGGTTAGTTAAGAATATCTTATGAGGTCCTTTCCATTGGGGCTGAAAGGCATCTTTATGGAGATGGTATTTCCAATGGACATAATCTCCAGATTGGAGATCACAACGTTATAGATCTTTGTCTCCCAGGAACACACTGTGGAAAGATTACAATCTGGAGATCATGACATTGTAGATCTTTGTTGCCCAGGAACACACCGTGGAAAGATTACAATCTGGAGATCATGACGTTGTAGATCTGTATTGCCCAGGAACACACCATGGAAAGGTTGCTCTACAAGCTGTGAGTTAGTCGTAAGGACCCATATAAGTTCTTTATAGTAAACAGGAGGTCTCCTGTAGTACAGGTCCATACATTCCTTAACCTAATCTCATGGGTCTGCCTGTAATCCTTTCAAAAAGAGACTGTCTATGATTGCCAAAGAGAGTTGATTTTAGGATGAGCAATATCAAGAGAAGAGCCTTAGACCAAGGCAGATTACAAGACTATGAGTTTTGCGGGTTTCGTTTTGATTACCCCATTAGTCTGTTCTAAAAGACCAGAGGACTGGGGATGATAAGCACAATGGAAATGTTATAAAATCGGCCAGATCTTACAAACAGATTGTATAATTTGTCCATAATTTGTCCTGTGAAATGTGTTCCCTGGTTTCTATGGCGCTCTGAAGGGATTCCCCAACTGGGGAAAATCTTAATAAAGTAAGTATTTTGTTTACTGCTGAGACTGCAGCTCTGCAGAATGGGAATGTTTTCACCCAATGAGAAAACATGCATATTTGTATCCTAGATAAGGGCGTAACTGAATAAAGTCCATTTTCCAGACCTCAAGTGTCCTAAAAGCAAGAGGGAAATGCTCCATAAACGTATGAATGGGCTTTCCAGTGTTGTTTTGTGGGCAGATTTGGCATTTTGGGTCTACCTAGGAAGCTATCTTTGGAAATGGCTTCCAGTAACATTGTTTTCCCCATAAAACCATTTTGTCAGCATTCCAGCGAGTTAAGTCATGTACATATTGTAATATATGCTGTTCTATGCAATCAGGGAGGAGTAGTCAGTCATTTGGACTTACCAGGAAGTTTATTTTAGGGTCAAATTCACAGCCTTGTTCTAATCTTTTTCTTTCTATTTTGTCAAATGGCTAAATGTTGTGCTTCCATAATGCTATCTTGTAAATCTCCAATTGCTTCAGCCAGTAGCATAGGTGCTTCCACTAGGGCTGAGATTAGGTCACTGCTTGGTCTTATAGTCTTTTTTTTAATTGACTGCACAGATAGACTAAATTGGGATTTCAAAAGAACCCCAAGTTGGCCAGTTTGAAATGTTCTGGATAACTATGGTTCAGCAAGATAGAAATTTGCGGGACAGGGGCTCATAATTTAAATATATTATAGCAGGAGTACTAAAGGTGGCTCTTCAGCAGCTGTTCCCTTAGAAAGTGAACTTCTCATTTTTCAAAGGAACAATTATTCACCGGGCAGGTTTTTTAAGTCCCATGGACAAAAACCTAGCATCAGAGGACAACCAAACAGAGCCCGAGCCTCAACCTAGGCAGACAGTTTGGGCCTAAGAATACCACAAGCAGATGGACTTTCATACCAGTAGAATGTAAGCTCCTAAAGGCAGGAATTTTTGTCTCTTTTGTGCAATTATGTATGTACTTTTATGCCCACTACGTGTAACAGACCTGTTACATTACTTTGGTTAATTATGCTACTAATAATAATCAGTAATTTGTTTGGGACTTTACTTTTAATATTTAAATAATTATACTAATTGTTTTATACCAGATATAAGGTCCAATTCTTCATTATATATATCAGGAACTAAGATGCACCTATCTCCAAGTTGAGTACAATGCTACAGACTGTGAATGTTTAAATTATTTCCAAACCTGTCTTGCCAATAACCTTCTGATGCCCATTATTTAAAACTACCTTAAAAAGACTCTCAACATTTTTTGTAATTTAATAGTTTTTCAGCATGTGTGGAGACATATGTAAAGACTGATATGCTATGATGACACCTTTAATTATTCTTGGAATCGCTGATTTGTAAAATATGGCAGTCAACCTTTTACTTTAATCCTTCAGGGATTACTCATTTTCAAGTCACAAGAGAAATGCGCAAGGTCATTGCTGGGTTTCAGCTTCTCCTTATGGTCGCTCTCTTTTGCTCTTTAATGTTGATGATTACAATTTATTTACATGCTTGGAATAAATGCACTCTCTATTTTCAATTTAATAACTATACGTGGAGATTATTTTTTTCAATCCAAAAAGTTGGGATGAGAGGTAAAAGTGGGGTTTTAGGACTTGTAAAAGCTATTAAGCCTTAGACAGACCTTAGGAAATGCATAGTAATACATAGTAGGCAGCCAATCAATAAGAGTTGTTAATGTTGAATGACATTTAAGTCATAAAATTTGAGTGCTTAGAGGAACTTTGGAGATCTTCTGATTACTGCTTAATTAATAATTATTACACTAGATTTCAAAGTGACAATAGTAAAAAAAAAGTTGTGATTGCTCAATGTATATCAGCTGGGCAACAAAATTCTGATCTCTCACCTGTACTCAAGTGACATTTTTTTTCAAGATTTTTATTGGGGAATTGGGGGGATGGGAACAGACAAGTTGCTGTTGTTTTGTTCTTCAGTCTAGTTGTGGAGGACGTTGCTTCACTGGCCCAAGTTGGCACCATCATATGAAGTTCCAGATATGCCAATTATTAAGGACGAAGACAATTTAAAATTAATTTTTCCTTATAATTGAAGATGCAGTGACAGAATGCATAAACAGGCACTTTGAATTATATAAAAGCTTGAAGCCACTTCAACTTTCTTGTGTACGCCTTTTACCAGTTACAGAAAATGTCAGAGGAAATAATTACAATGTAACTATTATACCAGTTATAATTTTTTAATTGCAAAATTATAATTTATGATTTACATTTAAAATTAAATTCATATCTAAATAAACTGACCTGTAGGGAGAGTCACACATTTTTAGAAAAATTGTTCCAGCTCTACATTGTTAAAACTGTTATTTTGAAATAATCAATCAAAATTTTGTTATACATTGTTATATAGCCTATAAAATACACTTAATAGCTCCAGTAACAATTACATTGGAAGAAAGATCCTCCTCAACATTTGATGTTATCAAAAATTATTGATCATTCATTTGCCAAGAACTGACATTGCTTTCAATTATATAAATTAAAAATGAAGTTGCTAAAAGTATACATTTTGATGGCCTAAGAAATAGATTTGCAGGAAAGCAAGAAAAATCATATAATAAATCAAGGTATCACAATAAGGAATTATTATTTATTGTATTATTATAAATTAACACCAAAAATTTTTTTTAGTTTGTAAGATGATCATGTTACTTATGTATCACTATAATCCCCCATTGCATTTTGTAAGTAATATGATATTTTTAAAAGAAAAGGGTTTATATTTTAGTACCTTCAGTGGCACTTTTTTCCTGTTTTTTTTTAAACAAAGGGTCCTGCATTGTTATTGCACTCTGGGCCCCATAGATTATGTAGCCAGCCCTGTCCGCTAAAGTGCTTTGCTGCTCCAGACTCCACTCAAAGTTGGCAGCTTTTCATGTCACTCAGTACACCCCGTTTATATGTGGGGGAGAGATATGTTCTAAGTGCATGTCTGAAACCAGGGATAGCACTAAACTCTCTATATACTGTTTTTTCCTATACGTGCACAGCTTTTCACTTAAAGGAAGCACTTTATGGCTTCTCTTTGGCATATCTGAATTGCCAGCATCACTACTCTTGTGTTCTCAGACTATTATTAAGTAAAATAAGGGTGACTTGAACACAAGCCCTGTGAAACCTCGACAGTCGATCTGATAACCAAGTTATTAACGGGCAGGGAGTGTATAGAGCGTGGATACGCTGGACAAAGGGATGATTCATGCCCCGTGTGGGGCAGAGGGTGGTGGTGCAAGATTTTATCAAGCTGCTCGTAACGGCATGCAATTTAAAACTTATGAACTGTTTATTTCTGGAATTCTCCATTTAATATTTTCTGACCATGGTTGACCGTGGGTAACTGAAACTGCAAAAAGTGAAACTGTGGAAAAGGGGGAACTACTCTGTATGGGCTGGGGGCTGGGGGCAGTTCTTGGGTAGAATGGGTTGCATACAGAATACAAAAAGGCCTACCAAGCACTGTGCTTCCTTCTTTGTAGTAAGAAATGCAAGATGCAGCAGTTTTTCTCTGAAGGGAATGTCCTGGCAGGTCCCTAAACCCCTAAAATCCTTTACTAAAGTCCCAAGTCCCTAAATTTTCACAAGGTCCATCTCCCACCTCCAGAGCACATGTGTCATATCAAAGATTCCAGCATGTCAGCTGCCCCTTGTTCATCCTGCATGAGCATTATGTCATCAATGTAATGGGTGGATGTGATGTTCTGTGGGATGCCCAGTCTAAATCTGTTGAAACTACATCATGACATATAATTATAGTAGGTGGGTTTTGTTTTGTTTCATTTTTAAATTTTTTAATTAGTTTCAGGTGTACAAAACAATGCAAGTTATACTTTTCACCCCTCACAAAGTGACAAGCCCCCTCCCCCAAACCACTGCCCCCCCGATATCATATATATCTATTACAATTCCATTGACTCCACTCCCCACACTATACTCCATATCCTGTGACTATATATATATATATATATATATATATTATAGTTGATATACAATATTATTCAACATCAGCTTCAGGTGTACAGTGCAGTGGTCAGGCCTCTACCCCATCCATGAAGTAGTCTCCCTAACAAGACATGTGTCCATCTGACACCCTACAAAATATTTACATTATTGACTATATTCCCCAAACTGTCTTTCATATCCCTATAGCAATATTGTAGTTTTATGCTGTCTAATCCCTTCCCCTTCTCCCTCATCCCCACCCCTCTCCCATCTAGCAACCATCAGTTTTTTTCTCTATATCTCTGAGACTATTTCTATTTGCTTTGCTTTTATTCAGTTCTTTAGATTCCACATATAAGTGAGATCATATGGTATTTGTCTTCCTCCGACTGACTTATTTCACTTAGCATAATGTTCTCTAGGTCCATCCATACCATTGCAAATGGTATGATTTCATCCTTTTTTATAGCTGAGTAATACTCCATTGTAGAAATGTACCAGTTTCTTAATCCAGTTGTCTACCTATGGGCATTTTGGTTGTTTCCAAGTCTTGGCTATTGTAAATAATGCTGCCATATACTAGGTGTTTTAACACACTGATTTGTTAATTACTTCATCTCTGTCATTTATTGTTTCTATTGACTAATTTTTCTCCTGGTTATTGGTCAGATTTTCCTGTTTGGGGGCCTGTGTCTTTACTGTTTTTATTGGATGCAGGACACTGTGAATTTCATATTGTGAGTATTTAGATTTTGTAGTCTTTCCTTAAAGATTGGGGACGTTGTTTTGGCAGGCAAGTTATGTTTCTTGCAGCTCAGCTTGATATTTTGAGACTGTATTTAAACTTTGTTATCATAGGTGTACAGTACTTTTCACTTGTAATAGTTTAGCTCTACTACTAAAATATAACCTTTCTGGGTTCTCGGATGAATGCCTCTTATGATTAAGAAAGACTTTCCCTCTGGCTGATTCTCAAACATCTCCAACTCCTTTGAGAATTATTACATCTTATTCATTCTTACCTTATGCCTTCACCCTATGCATGCACACCTTTTGTTCAACAAGGTCTGAAAAGTATTATCTATGCAGATTTATGGAGCTTTTAATCTACATAGCTTCCTCCTCTTTGGAACTTGCCCCACAACTTCCAGCTGCCTTAGCCTCCCCTAAACTTAATTTCTGTCCGCTCAACTCAACTTTGTTCTACATGGGATCCTTTCTGGCTCCCTTGTCAGAATGTACCTCCAGGTAGAAAACTGGAGCAACACATCCTTTTGGCATTTCAAAGTACTTCCACAATTATTTTTACCTTATAGTTGTTGACGACAAACATCCAGCCTAAGAGAAAACTTATAAGAGTTTATTTGAGCCAAACTGACAATTGCCGGGAAGCAAAATCTCAACGGATTGAGAAAATGCTCTGGAAAATGGCCGTTTTGCAACTTATTTTATACACTAGAATCAAAGGAGGAGGGTTACATGAAGTCCATTGGTTGTAGATTAAGGGGGTGGTAGAAAGCAAAGTGGGGAAATCTCTGGGATTGGATAAAAAGTAAAATAGACACACACTTCTTTTACATTGGTGGGTACAGCATAGTTAATAGCATTTTACAGCACATAGAGATAGTATTTGGGGAACAAGATAACAAGGGATTCTGTAGTTTCCTGCTCTGGTGTGGTGGGTTGTGCCCCCTGGGGGTCCAGAAAAAGAAATTACTCTGATATTGCAAGGGTATGTTATCTTAGATGCAAAAAAGACGGCAGACAGGCTTAGGGTAAAGATTGACCTTTGTCAAGGAAGCTACAGGCCAAGGATGTGACTTCCCGCCATGGCCCACCTTAGTTAAGAATTTTTATATTCACACCATCCTCTGTGGTTATTTTCAGTCTCCTGAGCTTGTCAGGTTTAACATGTGGCCCCTTTCCTGTCCACACATTATAGTGTTTTCACAAGTTTTGAAAGACTTTTTGTGTTCGATGGTCCAGCTTAGAGAAAATACACTTTGTTAGGAGCCAGGAGGTACAGCCTGTTGCTCTGAGTTGGGAATAAGGCTTGACCGTTCGTTCACCTTGCCAGGAATATTTGTTTTCATAGACTTCAGCAGAGGGGCATGGGAGAGCTGGGGCTAGAGCTACCACAGAAATGTCTGGAGGCCCAATTTCATGGAATTTTTCTCCTAAGGATTACTTAATAATGTGGCTGGGTGACCATGGTTCAGGGGCTTTGTTTTTGTTCAATGTGCACATACTTCAGTATCTCCTAAGAGGGCTTTCAAAAATTCACCAGGGAACATTAGGCTGCCAGGACATCCCGAAGTTGTTGCGTTTGTTGAAAGCCACTGTTAACGGCTGAGGAATAACATAACCAAGCCTGGAGTTGAGACCTGACTTGTAAGCCAGCTCCAAAATTTAATTGCTGAGTTGTAGAAAATTTTAAAATGATTAAATATAAAGGCCCTCAATTAGTGTTCGTTGATTTGGGGGAATTAAACATGGTCGAGCCCAGACTTTGCCCACCAGCTGATCTCACTTATCTGGTAAGTCTACTCCTGCTTTCCCTTAATCGCTGTTACCTGATTCTCCTCTCCTTTTCATCTTATCTTCCCTCCATTTTAATTTTTGCACCAAGTGCTCAGAAACAGATCTTACCACAACCCAGCCGGAGCTTGAGCCTGAGGTAAACGCGGGTGCCGCTTTCCGCCGGCTTCCTCGCCACTTGGGGGGCCACTTCCGGGTTCCCCTGCTGGCTGCTCCCGCCCACCCTCCCTTATTGGTCCGCAGCCCCACCGCCGCGGCCGCCCGTCACGTGGCCGCGCGGCGTGCCCCGCCCCCCTCCCCGGCTCACGTGATCGCGCCTGGGGAGAAAAACGCCTGACCCGCAACCCCCGGCCTTCACGGTACAGCCATTTCTTCCTGCGGCTCAGCGGCTACTCGCCCTTCAGCCTCTTGCGCGTCCCTCCGCACAGTACCGGGGTCCCCCCGGAGCCCTGTCCACTATGCGTCTCCTGCTTATGGTCCCTGGTGGGCCCCGGCGGCGCGCCCCCCGCCACCTGCCCTCCTGCAGCCCAGCGCTGCTGCTGCTGCTTCTCCTAGGCTGCTGCCTGGGGGTCCTCCCGGTGGCAGCGAGCTCTCAGAGGCCCAATGTGGTGCTGCTCCTCACCGACGACCAGGACGAAGTGCTCGGCGGCATGGTAACTCTTCTCTCTATTTCTGCCCCGCCCCTCCATCTCTGGGGCTGACTCTCTGGTTTCTTGCCCTTTTCCTGTCGCCACCCCGACTCCCTGAACTGGCTGCCTTGACCCTGGGCAGGTTTTGCTTTTACCAAGCCAGGCCCTTTATGCGGGTCTGAGGGGGCGCAGGAGTCTATGTCCTCTTCTTTCTTCGCTGCTCTTCAGGGTTGACACACGTACACCCACCACTCAGAGCTTCTAATTTGGATCTTACTGCTGCGGAGTTGGCGTTCATAGCTCAAGATAAACAGGTGGACGCCAGTGAGGGATGGGTTGACCTAATGAGGAGCAGGTGCTGGCTAAGACCATGCAAGTCTTGGTGGTTTTTCTTTGGGATTAGAGGATCAGAGGACAAGTCAAGCCCCTTCCGTGAGGACCTAGGAAACCTTTGTCCCTGTGTACAGTGTCTGGCTGATATGTATAAAATAAGTGCTGAAATGAACTAATCTGGAGGGTAGGTTTTCGAACTATTCAGGGTGTGCTTTGCCTCAAAAGAATCAAGAAAATCCAATTAGCTTAATTGAACACCTGGCTGATGCATTAGCTACTGTCGTTCCATGTTATATCAAATGGGTAGTTGTCCTGAAACTTCATTCTTTCCCAGAGTTAATTTTGCTTCCGTATCTTAGAGTTCTGACGTTTATGACCCTCAGAACATCAGTCAACCCCCTATTCATGGAGGCCCAGAAAGTGGCTCACCCAAGGCACGTAAATAGTTGCGGCAGTCAAGACAAAATCCTGACTAGTGCTCTGATCTTAGGTTGGTATTCCTTTTTTTAAGAACAAGTGCTTTGTTGCTTTCTTCCTTTCAGTTCTCTTTTTGCTTTCCGCTGAATGCTGAGATTATGAAAACACTTCAGGCAAGCCATTCCTACCTTTTACTGTGTGGTAACTAGTAGCCTATCTCAGTGTCCTTCATCCTGCTGATTTCAACTTATTAGTGAGGTGTGAAGTCAGTTTAGTGAGTAGCTACCAGCATTTTCACTTTCATATGGAATAGACTAGAAAATAAAATGTCTATGTGGTACATGTGATAAAGGTAAGCATATCCACACGTATATATTTCTGGGGTGTGCATTAAAATGTATTTCTTAGGGCTGTGTTCAGAATATGAGTCTTTTCTAGCTGATGTCTAAAATGCTTGCATTTTGACTCCGCACTTCCTGCCACATATGCCTCATTGCCTTTTAGTTTCTACTCAGCCACGTTGACATTGACGAGTCTTGACTTAATTGCCCTCCTGGATTTTATTTTTGTTTTTTCCACCATTCCAACAGTTATACCTCCTCACAAAACTCATTTAGAAAAAAAAAATCTTTTGTGTCCTTGAAAAATATTTTACCCAGAAATTAATAATCATTTAGTGACTAAAGCATAATTAAAAGGTAAAGCTTTCGCATATCTGTTGAAAACAAAATTCATCGCTTAAATATAAGGTGTGGTGTTCAGAATTTCGTTTCTTCAATTCTTGTAGACCACAGATGTGATCTGTGTACACGTATTTGAGGTTTCTTCCCCTTAGCATGTTAATCCTATTTGCTTCTCTAAACCATAGCAGGCTCTTTTTTATAGGTGTTTATACTTGACAGAAGAGCCCAAATTGAATGGAGGGAACACGTCAAATTCAGTGCTCCCAACTCTCTTGAGAATTCTTGCTTATCTTGTAGCCTTTTTGAGAATATTCTATGACTAGTTGTCAGATAGGACTTGAAGGGGAAATGCTAAGACAGTAACAGTATTTGAGATCCTACTTGGAGCCGGAGTGTGAGGTGTTTTATACCTGTGCTTCAGTTATCACAGGAGTCCTCTACTGTAGGTATTGTCCTTGTTTTAAAGAAGAGGAAACTGTAATTTAGAGGGCTTTAAGCACTTGGCCAAAGTTCATAGAGCTAATGAGGGGCGAAGACTGGTGTCTTATGATCTCAGAACCCCATGCTTTTTTTCTCCTATTGGAGAATACTGTGATCATACTGACTTACCCAGTGTCATTCCACATACCCACATGAGCATGGTTACTTATACCATAGATCAGAGATTCTTCAGGTGACATTCAGGGTCACCAGTGGGGTCATGAACTCCTTAATTTTACATGTAATACTTTATGTATATTATCTTCATTTTTGTGGAAAGAAGGAGGTCTCTGACCCCAAAAAATTACTAATTGCTGCTATAGTTGGCAAAATAAACAATAGTAAATCCCCCAGACTAACTCAGGTGAAAGGATTATAGCAATTTTATGATTGTGGTTTAATGGGGAATCTTTCATCTTTGAAATAGTCTTTTATGTGGCAGCATCATCTTGAATATTTCACTATATTTGTTGTAGGTATCATCTGGGATACTCCGTTTTTAGTTTTTTTTGCCCATGGAACTGTTCCTATCTATTTCTTGATTTTATTTGAATGTCATTATGATGTGATGGACAGATACACTGTTCTTCACAGAAGCACAGGTTGATCTTTTAAAAATCATTCAGAAAAAGTGACATTTGGTCAACATTTTAAGGAAGTGAGGGAAGAAGCCATAATGAAATGTAGGAGAACAATCGGTACATCATGTCTTTACATTGCTTAAAGCAAAATGACTTTCCATTGTTAAAAGAAAAGTTAACTATAGAATTATGAGAATTGTCAAAACTTTATTTCAGAGCAGTTATATGTGAGATCCAGGAAAGTAAATGAGTCCTTAGGTTTTTTATGGACGGGATTTTGCTTTGAATGAGTAACACATTTACCCATATGCGAATATAAGATTGGCTGCTTCTTAAAGAATGTTGTATGGCCTTAATCTCACCAGCCACCATTTTTGCTTAGATCTTAAGGATCCATGTTAGCATTCAGATTAGTATGGACATGCATACACATTTTCGGTAGTGTGGTTTCTTGTTTGGGACTTGTTTGATTAAGCACAGATTATGGTTATCACTTGTACGACTATTAGCCATCTAAAGGTTATGGTTCCTAATATAAATTTCTCACATTAAAAATCTGGACTCCTGTGCAGCCCTGCATCATCCTCTGGCTTCCACCTAACCCTCTGACCTTGTCTTATCCCACTCTCCCCTTACTGCACTGCTTCTGCCGCACCGTTTGCCTTTCTGCCCCCACACGTGCCTCTTCCCTTCTCTGGCAGCCTTTGTACTTGCTATTCACTTAGCCGATAAGCATCTTCTCCTGGACTTTTGCATGGCTGACTCATCGTGTGACTGTCAGTACTGAAGTGACCCCCTGAAAGAGACCATTCCTGACCACCCATTTAAAGTAGTTTCCCCCTTTCCTCCCACCACATGTAAGCACATCGTCCTTGCTTATTCCATTCGTAGCACTTCTCACTGCCCAAAATGATTGTTTCTTCACCTGTTAGTTGTTTAAGTCCCCAAGAGAACGAAGATTATTGGGACAAGGACCTTCTGTCTCTTGTCCACCATTGCCTAGATCAGTGTGTGGCACAAATTAAGTGTTTAACAAATGTGTTATAAGTACCAGTATAGTCTTAGTGTAAATCAGATACTCTTCAGTAGTTTCACATATTTACCCAACAATTTGAATTAAGTCCCATATAATCAACTCACGTGGCCCTTTCTCTCACACTTTGCATTCTCGCTTCACTGTGTCTTCACTGTAGCTCAGATTCTTCAACCAGTGTTCTATTCAGCCCAATATTCTTTACCTGTGGGTAGCACCCAGTGATGTTTTGTGGGAGGTAATGGCTGGTTGTATTGCTTCTAAAGGTTAGCAAAGACCTTATATACCTCTAGCATTTCCTTGGAACTTACTATCAATGTACTCCTGAAATTTATCAAAGCTCTTCTTAAGTTAGAATTCTTGTCCATTCGAGCTTATGGGCTCCTTAGGTTTTCTGCGATATATTGGGTTGTCCGAAAAGTCATGACGTATTTTTTCTGTGTTTTTCGTTGCAAAAAGGCATTATGACTTTTCCGAGAACCCAATGTATAAAACAATGGGGAAATGTCATACAGTTCTGAAAATGAGGCTCTTGTTAATATATATATATATTTATCTTTAAGGAATTATTATACAACAAAATACACTTAAAGCTGCATTCAGTGTGGTCTTAGATTTCACAGGTACTTGAGAATCATCGCGAACTGACTCATAATACAACTAAAATGAACCTCGTCAATGGTTCTTCCTTGCTGTCTGGAATCTGAATAAAGATTATTAATGTTCCTTTTATTTGTATTTAAATGACCATCTTCATACAAATTTATCCTCATTCAAGGATGTGATATTGTTTTTTATATTTGTCAGGGTCTTAGATTTTGAACAAAAGCTAAAAAGCAAAGATATAAACAAAGTAATTTCTGACTAGTCTTTTGCTTGACAGGGTTGTGTGTACACCTGTTTGCCACCTGGTTCAAGTCCTTACCTGAGGTCATTTGTCTAGTATAGAGGGCCATGAACTTATAGTTGAAAAGTGTGCATCTGGGCTTTACCACTGAATGTCTGATATTTGAGTCAGTCTCTTTTTTTATGATAAAGGTCAGTCCTTTTATATGGTTTCCCATATCTTGCTTCTAAAAATGAATTAATAGAGATAGTTCTTTCTGCCCTATATAAGCGGGCTGGTGATAAATGAGAAAGGGGCACAAAATTTCATTACATTGCAATCAGCATTGCTAGAATAATGCCTCAGCTATGAACTTTACCTTCCTGCAGTCATGATCCCCTGAACTTTTGCATAGGAAAGAACTGAGTAGCAAAACCTGTTTGCTTCATCTCCAGAATCACTCTCTTGGCTGTATCTTCATGTCAGATGGAGCTGATCAGTTGGGAATAAACGGTTGAGATAAGATGCAAAAAGCATGAATTTTGGTCTGTGTGTTATAAAAATAAACTATAGTTTATTGGAAGAAATTGTTAAACAGATAATAATTATGTACTTTACAGACACCACTAAAGAAAACCAAGGCTCTCATTGGAGACATGGGGATGACTTTCGCCAGTGCTGTAAGTTTTGAAGCTAATATAATTTTGTTAGACTGCAATTGTGTTTATGTTCTAAGAAGACACACTCTCTTTGGGGTAGTCTGTAGTGTTATCTGTGTGGGGTTTTTTCCTAGTTAAATGCCTGATCTGAAGGAGGGTCTTTATTTAATGTGATATAAATTCTATTAATTGAAATATTACTTCCTATCAATTGAAGATTAACTACAGGTATTTTCTAAGCCAGTCTGATTTACAACTCAGAACTAGAGAATTTTATTTCAAACCTGACTGTTTGTGGTTTGAAAATGGATTGTAAGAACCAAATAACATTCATGCTGTGTAAACTGTTCCATGGTAAAAGCTTGCAGGCCACTTTACAAAGCCCCATTAACCCTCATAGCCAAACCTAACAAAGATAATAGCAACGAAACAAAACCAACAATAAATATATGTGTGTGTATATGTGTATACATATACGGAGGGTGCCAAAAAAATGTATACACATTTTAAGAAAGGGAAAAACTATTAAAATTGTAATAATATATACCATAACAAAAGATGAATACACGGTCATGTGTATACATTTTTTTGGCACCCCGAGTATATGTAATATAAAGCAAATATATGTATATAAACATAGATGCAAAGACTCAAAATACTAACAAATCTAAGAACCATGCACATACCCGCGTAAGTGGTAGCCTAGCTTAGTATCAGGAAATCATTCAACAGCATAGTATTATGCTTAAGAGCACCGACTCGAGCCGGATCTGGTTTGGAGTGCTCTCTGCCTCTCTTCTAGCTATGTGACCTTGGGCAAGTTATTAACCTTTCTGTCCCTTCTTTTCCACTTCTGTCAGTGGGGCTATTAAAACCTATCTCAGGGTTTTTGTGAGGTTAAGTTAACTGATACATATAAAGCAAGCACTTATATCAGTGCCTGACTTACAGTAAGCACAGTCTTCCCTTGGTGTCTGTGAGGGATTGGTTCCAGGACCACCCCCACCCCGGCAGATACCAGATCTGTGGATGTTGAAGTCTCTTAAATAAAATGACATAGTATTTGCATTTAATCTAGGCACATTCTCCTGTATACTTTAAATCATCTCTAGATTACTTATAATACCTAATACAATGTAAATACTATGGAAATAGTTGTTAGACTGTATTGTTTAGGGAATAATGACAAGGAAAACAGCCTGTACATGTTCACTACAGATGCAGCCATATCATGGACCTAACCGCGTAGTTCACATTAGCAACAATGTAACTCCCCTCCCCCCAATCTTTTCAACGCGCGACTGGTTAAATCTGTGAATATGGAACCCACAGATACAGAGGGGCGACTGTACTACATAATGGTGGTTATGCTGTCCTCTAACATGGTGTCAGTAGTTGAAAGAAAGATAAGTATAGTTCATCTCAATAGAGGCTTGGAACTCCTCTGAAATTAGCATCCTTTCCTGGTAATTTATTAAACTATTGGAAGAATACATCCTAATAATGAACACTTCAAACAAATAGCACACCTTATAGCTCAGGTGAAAGTCTTGGGTCACTGCTGTTCAGGACGAGAAAAGGGCATCATACTTCTCACTTAATGTTGTTCTCAACTGTCTAGTTGTTGGCATAAGTCGTAGGAAATTAAGAGGCAAAACTATTGGAAAAAGACAAAATGATTATTTCTACTTGTTTGGATTTTCTACCTAGAAAGCACAGGAGAATTGTTGGGAAAAAAATTGAATAGAATTTAGTAAGGTAGAAATGAAAAAATAAAACTTTCTTCCGTATAACCAGAGAAATACGGGGTGAAAAGATGCCATTCATATAGCGGGAAAATATAGACTGGTGGTGGCCAGTAATGGTTACTTAAGATCTATGTAAAGACCTAAATAAAGCTACAGAAAGTTGTGAGTGATATAATAAAAATGCTTAATATGAAGATATGCACATCATTTCCTGTGGGAAGACACAAGATTATAAAATGTTTATTCTAACAGAACCCCAGTAAGATTTTTTTATGCTGAATTAAGTGATTCCAGAGTTATCTGGAATAATAACTAGGTTAGAAAAATCAGAGTAATTTTTTTAAAGGAAGAAATTGCTCTACTGGATACTAAACTGTAATATGAAGATACAGTAAACAGTGTGGGTATTGGCCAAAAAATACGTCAGGAAACAAAAAAGGGAAAGAATTAAAAGAATTGCCAATGTAAAAATTATAAAAGTCAAATATCTAACAAAATTAAAAGGCAAAAGTAAAAAATGGGAAGTATCTGTACCATGACTGAATCCTTCCTTAACTCAAATTTTATGTAACAAGAGGCCAACAGCCTGGGAAGAAAAAATGCACAAAGCACATGAACACACCATTCGCATAAACACAGTTGGTCAATATGCTTGTGGAGAAGGTTCCTCCTCACCAGTATTTAAAAATGTCAAATCCAATTTCAAAGGCCAAATAAATGCTCAGAATTTAAAAGGGATAATATGTAATTTTGGCAAGGGTGTGCTCAAGTGAGCATTCCTTCCTTGCTGTTACAGGTATAAACTAGTCTTAACTTCTATAAAGTGACGTGGCAATGTGTATTAAGGGTTATACAAATACTGTTGGGTAGAATGTGGTAAATCTATTGACGACAGTTGCTAACAGGAACATAATTAGAGTAGGAAAATAAAAAATCTGTGTCCCATGTACAAGGTGATATAGGAAATATATAAAGCCACAGGTCAGCTTGAAAATGACCCTCTACTTCTTAGCTACATTACATTCAAGTAGTAGTCTAGTTTTGGTTAAAACCTAGCTCCCACCATGCTGTGCTCCTTGCATATAAACACTTCTTTGGCAGGTGAGATTGGAATAACTGTTACGTTATCCTGCAGAAAGAAACCAGCTGAAAAAGAAATCTGTTCTCTTGGTTTGTTTTATCTGTTTTACTGCCTCCACTATGGGACTTAAAGCAGCTCAGAAGCGTGTTGTGTGTAAAGAAAATCTATTCCATGGGAAACTAGAAATTTGAAGTTACTTTTGAGCAGCTTTCTTTATTCTCACTAGAAATGATGAGAAATCCATCTTTCTTGTGTAACTATGTCCTTTTTGCTTCTGTTTCCTTTGTAGTATGTGCCAAGCGCTCTTTGCTGCCCAAGCCGAGCCAGTATCCTGACAGGGAAGTACCCACATAATCATCACGTTGTTAACAACACTTTAGAGGGGAACTGCAGTAGTAAGTCTTGGCAGAAGACCCAAGAACCTTATACTTTCCCAGCAATCCTCAGATCAATGTGTGGTTATCAAACCTTTTTTGCAGGGAAATACTTAAATGAGGTATGTTGAATGGTCTAATTATTCCTTTTTTAAAAAAAAACCAGCTTTTAAAATATGAATTCACGTTAATTGTTTTTTAGTTAGTATCTATGAAACCATGTTAAAGGGTTTTTGGTATGTGTTCTTACTTGATCTGCCTGTTAAGTAAGAACTTACTTACAGGAACGTATTTACATGATTTGGGTACTATAATTATTCTTTTCAATAGTCTTGGGAGCATTTATTTTAAAATTGTACTAGGACTGCTGCTGTCTGATGCACCTTCCCCTTTTCCTCAAGAATTCTGCTTGTCATGTGACTGTCATGGTATCTTTGTTTCCATTTCCCCTTTATTAGGATCAGAGTGAAGAATTTTTTTCCTCTTTGTATCTTTCCTGAATTATAACAACTTAATGCTTAACCCATTTTCTAATCTGAAAAGTGGAACGAAATGTGAAGAGGTCAGTGATAAAGAGAAAGCACCCAGAGCATTGGCCATTCAGGCGGTTACAGCATATGGCTGAGTGGTTGGTGTGCGAGCTTTAATGGAGAGATAACTCACTGTGACCTGCTGTGGCCGGATGTTTGCAGGCCTCACGTCACCACATTGGCCTTAGCTTTTAGTCAGAGTTCAAGCTGAAAAGAAGTATCATATGTGAGAGTGTTTGGAGTTATCTCTCATAGTACAACTGGGGATGCAGGACAGAGAGATGATATACGTTTTCTTATACTTTGTGGTTGCTAGAGATCTTAATTCATCTGATCTGAAATTTATTTTCCTCTTCTCCTCCTCCCCACAATCATTAGGGGAATTTTCAACCTTGTGGGTTTAAAGGAAGATGAGTCCATTTGAAAGGAATCATGAGAAATAAGTGTGGATACAAGGTTATTGGGTTAAGGCTATGGGTCATAAAAAGAACTTAGACTTGCATATTAAATATCATCTAACATGTATACAAAACTAGGAGAAATCTTTAAAATACCAAAATTTAATTCTTGGATTAAATTCTGCCTTGAAAACTCAGTATTAAACCTTGTCAAGATAAATGGAATGAGTCTGTGGTCTCTTCACTTATTCATCTCATCAGGTAAGTTGAGCTCCAAAAGTAAATTTCATCAGCAGGACAACTGAAGTTATAGGCTGAAAGCTCATAGATTATTTTCACTATTGTTAATTATGAGTCAGTTGAACAATTCAGTCTATGCCATCTGTAGCTCAGAAAATGAGCCCTGTAGCCTAAGCCATGTGGATTTTTTCTCTAAAGGGCCAGAAGGAAATAGTTTAGGCTTTCAGACCATATGTCTTTGTTGTGACTATTTAACTCTGCTATTGTAGCATGAAAGCAGCCATAGACATGACATAAACCAACAGCTGTGCTCCAATAAAACTTTATCATTCATGAAATTTCAATTTTACATGACTGTCACATGTCACAAAATATTCCTCTTTTAAATGGTGTTTATGTTTTTTTTTTTTTTTTTAAAGATTGGGGAAGGGGAACAGACAAGTTGCTGTCCTTTTGTTCTTCAATCTAGTTGTGGAGGACGTTGCTTTACTGGCCCACTATCATTGCGCTCTTCCGGCGTGAGGCAGTTGCTCACCGGCCAATGGACAGCAGCTCACACCCACTGCCAGCCAGCCCCACTGCAGCCTACGCTGTTGCCAGCGACTCATGGCAGCCCAGCTCCAGGTCGAGCTGTTGTTCACCATCTTAGCTGTAGAGGGCACAGCATCACTGGCCCTCGTGTGGGATCTGAATCGGGGCCCTGCTGCTCAGAGCTGGCGTCCCAAGCCAACTCCTAATCAGCGTGCCACTCGGCCGGCCTGGGGTTTATGTTTTTTTTAGTGGTTGGAAAACAGTCTTAGCTTGCTGGCCATACCAAACAGTTGGCAGGCTAGATTTGGCCCACTGATCGTAGTTTGCCGACTCCTGCTTCAGAAGTTTCTAAGATTATAGTGTTCTTTACTTTTTGCTGGTTTATGTGTTTGGAAGAAGTGAGCACCTACCATGTTTCAGGGACTGATCTAAAAAGATGCTAAAAGTCTCCTATTTGTTTGTGGTGTTGTTGTGTCAAAGGACTTCTGACATGCTGTATGTCTTGCTTTTCAGTATGGAGCTCCGGATGCAGGAGGACTAAAGCACATTCCTGTGGGATGGAGTTACTGGTATGCCTTGGTGAGTGATGATTGAAGTCAGTGACAGTTATGCATAGTCCTACAGATGCATTGTATCATTACATTCTCATTTAGCTCTGACATTGACGTAACTTGTTTGCTTTTAAGATTGGCTGTTTATCTCCTTCAAGGGTCTTTTGGTTTGTGAGTCACTCCTTTGGGGGATGTTTTTCCTGCATTACACAAGGTTTAGCAACATTTTTCCATTCTACCAGGTCCACTCCTGTTTTTTATTTTTAAACAAGTGGGACATATTATTGAAACTATGTTAGTAGTTAATAAAACCTAAAATTTAATTCAATATTGACTTGAGTAATTACGTTTTTGAAAAAATATGTTATCACTATTTAAACAGAGTATAGGTTAGCCTAATAGGGTTTCTGACTTTCATTTTGTGTGCTGACCTCATAACAAATTTTACTTTTCCTCTCTTTAATAGGAAAAGAATTCTAAATACTATAATTATACCCTGTCTATCAATGGGGAGACACGGAAACATGGTGAAAACTACAGCGTGGACTACCTGACTGATGTTTTGGTGAGTTACAGAAGCCCTGGCCTTGCAGGTTTGGCTCACACTTGATTAAAGACTCTGCCTAGGAAACCTTTAGTTGTATTTGTTCATGTTGGGTAATGTGAATGAATAATAAATAACTTGACCTAACTGACAAAGAATATTTCCAACTGATTAAAAACTCCTGAGTGGGGGAAGGGGGTTGTCACTTTGCTATTGCACTGTTACATACCTGAAACTAATTACAAAACAAACAAACACTCCTGAGAGTATTTGTTTGTATATAAGCCAGGCTCAGATCTAATATTCCTGAAATTCCAGCAACAAATCCTTTTCCAAAGACTAGTCTCTAAGATTATGGATATTACTTTGAAGAGGTTTTACTTTGTAAGGGCTCCTACTCTTGACCCCAGCTTTACTCACAAGCTACAAGACGGCAGCTTCATCCTGAGGGGGGTGGGTAGGGATGTGCGAGTTCCGCAGGCATTGTGTATTCATATATAAAACAGACTGAAATTAGGTGAATTTGGGACTTCCCTTCTGTCTAAGGTGTTTCTAACGACAACCATTTATTCACCAAATGTTTCAGCACTCATTATAGAAGGTGTTCAGCAGTCAATGAAACAAAATCTTTGATTCTGTATGAGGTAACTTTTTAGTGGCTGCTTTTATTTATACATGTGTATATGTACATACACATTCATTTTTAGTCTTACTAGATGGTGATCAGTTAGAAAAATGAGGCGGACTATGGGGTTTACTTAGGTAACATTTAAGCAAACTCCTGAAGGAGGTGAGAGTGAGCTGCACAGATCAGGGGAAAGAGTGCCACAGACAGAGGAAACGAAAAGTGAGGGCACTGAGACAGGAGTGTGCCTGGCGTGATGGAGAAACCACAGGTTTCTGACAAGGCTAAAGTAAGTTGGTGGGCAGGGTGGTGATAGGAAACTGCTACAGTCAGTATCTTTCAAGTTTAGTGTTGGGAATAAATGAAGATACAAATCAACTCGAACAGTGTTCGTTTTGGCAGCACATATACTAAATCAACCAGAACAATTAAAAACATTACATGTATGTGGGATGCTTCCGTTTTCATATGGTATCTCTAGATAAGCAAATAAAAGATGTAAGTCCATATAAATTAAAGCCCTGGTGTGATTTATTTGGATTTAGTATTACTGATTTAGCTTAGCCACTTTAGCCGGCATAATTTATCATCTCTACTCTACATATTCTTGTAAGATTAAGATAACTTAATCCACCTTTCCCATTATTATGAGTTAGATTGACTCTTTATATTCTTTAAGGCATCAAATGTATGCACTCTTAAGCTAACATGGCCAAATTACTATTTCTTTTTTATGGGAGGCATAACATTTTTTAGATCGTATAAATTCATCACAATCTTAATTGCTTTCTTAAGAAGGTGTGCTTTTCAATTTTTTATCACAAGTATTGCCTAAAAGCCAAATATTTGTTCCAACAGCATGTTTGCAAATGACTGTGACATCGATTGTGTGCTAAGATTGGTTAAAAGCTAATATGACCCTGTACCTTCTGTTCACCAGAGAATGTATATCAAATCCTCAACTATTGGGTAGGATAGGAGATGACAAATCTTTGTATATGTCAGGCTAATGTCTCCTTGGATTTCCTGGATTACAAGTCCAACTCGCAACCGTTCTTCATGATGATCTCCACTCCAGCGCCTCATTCACCTTGGACTGCCGCACCTCAGTACCAGAAGACCTTCCAGAACGTCTTTGCACCAAGGAACAAGAACTTCAACATCCATGGAACGGTACCTTCCCTAATCCTTGTACTAAGCCATACTCGATAGTTAACTGTGTCATATACTTGTTAGGAAGCCTCTTAGCCATGTACAATAGTTGGTTTTCCTTCCAGATCTTTTAAAGGTAATTACACCCGTCTCTGGTACAATAGATGGTATAAACTTGCTTCAGAAGTGCAGATAAGGTTCCTGCCACATATCCATTGAGCAGCTGGAGAGTCCACAGGGAATGTTAAAGAGATGCCATCTTTCTTGACTGCAGGCTCTCCTGATAACCTCTGTGCTGGCTCACCTCTGCCTGGCAGTGCCTGAGACATGTCCCTTGGGGCTGAACTGGGCCTGCAGCAGCCTCCTCTGGGTGGCCTTCACCAGGCCTGCAGCATAGGAAGAAGAGGGGCGATGCAGTATGATATGATTGGGCAGGGAAGTTGAATGGAGAAATGAGGACATATAATTAAGGGCACCATCTAAATATTTGCCTCAAATACCAGTTATCCTTCCCTTGGCACAGGGGATTGGCATTTCACTCGTCCAAATGCAGAGCCCTCTACTGCCTCATACCTGTTATCCAGACATCTTAGTTACTTATGAGGTGGTGGAAAGAATGAGCCTTGGAGTTAAACTCAGCATTACTACTTTCTAGCTAAGCAACTTGACCATGAGCAAGATGATAACTTCCATTTTTCTGTATAAAGTAGAGATCCTAATCTGCCATGCAACTGCTGTATGGATTAAAGTACATAGAAACATTTAGCATATTGCCTGGACTATTGTAAGCATGTGCTTATTAAGTATGATTTTAAAGCTGAGTGAACTGAGAGTTTTAAACTAGAGGGCCATCTCAAATTGTGTTCCAAAAGAAATTGATAGAAGTTCCCATGATCGAGAAAGTTTACAAACTTTTGGTTATAAAAGTCACTGTGCTACAGGATTTCTCAAACATACTAAAGAACACTTTGAAGGTCACAGTTTGAGAGATAGCAGCTTAGGGTTTTAAGAATAGGGAAGAAGGAAATAATGACTGGTGTATGGGAAAATTTTTTTATTTTTTATGTTTTTGGAATTCTTATTTTTTTTTAATTGTGACTTTTATTTACATGAGAAGAACCCTTCAGATTTGGACTTTAAGTTTTAGGAAATTGCTATGATGAGATTTTTCCCAAGGTTTAGGATGATCGATATCTTGGGGAAGAAAATAGAGGGCAATAAAATGTTAACTTATTAGGCAAAACTTAGAGGAAGGTAAAGTTTAATACTGACTCTTTTGTAGCTTGGGTAATAGACCCAAAGCATAGACTCAGAGTCTAAATTATAAATTTAATCTCCTTTTAGCCAGTAGTTTCCAAATATTTTTCACTAACTCTCTAATGCTTATTAATGCTGCTGACAAAGGAGCTCAGGCCTTCTGCCATTAGGGATGTGGTAGGAAGAATCTAAAGAATGAGTAATGATCTACAGGAAGTTTTTGGGGGAACATGGGAGGGGAATAAGGAGGAGGGAAAGTCTGAAGTTGCTTAAACAAGTTCTAGTTAGTTCCTTTGTGCCAAAGTGTAAAATGATCCTTTTCATTGTCTACTCTAGTAGTTTATTTGACTTCAGTGACTTGATGACTTGGTGTTAACATTTTCTTTCTTTTAAATTTTAGAACAAGCACTGGTTAATTAGGCAAGCCAAGACCCCAATGACTAATTCTTCAATACAGTTTTTAGATAATGCATTTAGGAAAAGGTAAGAGCTGCTACCTTCTCAATCTGGGTGATCTTCGAAGACCCTCCACATCAGCCTATGAATAGGGGACTGTACCAGGTAGTTATTCTTGAGACAAAATTGGAGGGTATCAAGTTGATGGGAGAGACTTTCATGGTGGGTCTGCTGCCTCAGGTGCCGACAGATTCCTTTACATTCAGGTGTGTGAAGTGGCCTTTGGACCCCAGGACTAATTAATTCATGTTTATGACCCGTTATAAACATATTGCAAACTGGAGCCATTTGATTAAAAATAAATTTTCTACATCTAAAGAAAAGGTTGCTTTATTGGAGATCAGTACTCCCCATATGTACATAAGATTGAAAGGCTTAGACTAGAGCAAAATATTTACCTCTGCTGTTTGGAATTTTCAAGAAGTTTTTTTAAAACAATTTTTTAAAATCCATTACTTTCTCTTAAGGTGTATATAGTTTAGACCAGGGGTTGGCAAACTTATTCTGTAAAAGGGCAGATAGTAAATAATTATAGGTTTGCAGATCATATGGTCTGTTGCAGCTGCTCAGCTCTGTTATTGGAACGCAAAAGCAGTTCTAGGCAATATGTGAATGAATGAGCATGGCTGGGTTCCAATAAAACTTTATGTGTATATAAAAACAGACAGTGAGTTGTCATTTAATGGGTACACAGTTTCAGATTTGCAAAAGTTCTGCGAATCTGTTTCACTATGTGAATATACTTAATACTACTGACCTGTACACTTAAAAATAAGATGGTAAATTTCCTGTTACGTGTTTTGGTTTTTTTTAACCACAATTTAAAAACAAAACAGGCAGTTAGCAAGCTTTGGCCCATGGCTATAGTTTGCCGATCCCTAGATTAGACCATTCAACACTGTTGTGGCCCAGATGTATCTGAATTAATCTGTATTAATCTGTACTGAATTGACAACTTTCCCTTCTAATTGTCTCTACTCTCATCACCAGTGATAATAAATAATAAAGCTAACTGGTTCTAAAAAGCCTCATTTTTTTGGAAACAGTTAAATTTGGAATGAGCTATGTTCTAAATTTTTCTGTCTTTGAAATGAGGGGTCTGAGGAAAGGAAATTTGGGATTTGAGCTTTTGGGGAGAGTGGTTTTGAGGTTTTGCGCCATCGTCTCTGAGGTCCCATTGCCACCCTCTTTACATCCAGGTGGCAAACTCTACTCTCAGTTGATGACCTTGTGGAGAAACTGGTCAAGAGATTGGAGTTCAATGGGGAGCTCAACAACACTTACATCTTTTATACCTCAGACAATGGCTATCACACAGGTAAGGGGCATGGCTGGGTTTTCCTGTGACTTCGGTGAGGTGCTTTTCCTTTTTCATGCGACCAATAGCCCTGGCAGGGAGCTCTAGTCTTTCTATAGCAGTGGAGAGGTTAGAGGAAGGGCCTTACCCTAAGGACCCCTCTGGTTGGAGGGCCAACTCATTCCCACATGGAGGGACCACGTTTTATTATTTGCTACATCATATGCTAAATTACATGATATTCTACGAGTCAGGAATAGAGAGAGCTTGATGGGCTGGAGGAATGGTTTATGAAGGAGGTAAGAAATTGAACTAGATTTCAAGGAGAAGTACACCTTAAAGAATAAGGGGTAAGCCATTTTACACAGGATGACCAAGAGAAGGTTGTCTTTGGGGATGGGGGGATTTTTTATTTATTTCTTTGCAAAATTGTAAAATTGGTTTTTTTGATGTGTGTGTGCGCGGGAGGAAGGGAGGGCGTGTCTTTGATTTATTTTTTGTTTTTCATATTGCAGTGAGCCAGCCTCATGTCCTTGACTTGCATCCTTTCTCCTTGAACTTTTCTGTGGTTAAAAACCAGTGTTTTTAACTACATTCCCCACCTATAAACTTCAGTGGAACTAACCTGAGGCTTGCTTGGGAGCAGATTGATTGGGCATTTCATGCATTTTTCTGAATATTTTAAGGCACTCAAAGTATAGACTAGTAAAATAACCTCCATTATCCAGCTTTGATTTTCAGCTGTATATGGCTGGGTCTTTTGAATTTTTCCTACCTTCCCCATGTTTTTCTTTTTTAGCAAGAAGGTTTTGAAGAAACTCCAGATGTTGTGATTCCACACACCCATACTTGATTGTGCATCTTACTAGTTTATTATGTGTGATGATCTAGATGAAGTCCACACACTACTTTAGATTTTTTGGGTCCTAAAGCTGTCATTTGCCACTGATTTATTGGAAAAAATGGTCTTGTGTCTTTTAGAATATCTCACATTCTGGATTTGGCTAATTGCTGCCTCATATTGTCTTAACTTGTTTGTTTATACTCAGCATTCCCTATAGATTAGTGGTTAAGGTCTAGAGTCTTAATAGAAATTTACATTTTCAGCAAGAATGCTTTCTTGTTGATGCTGTGTACCTCCTGTTGTATCACTTCATGATGCCCATGGTGCCTGCTTGCCCCACTTTAGGGATGCTAGTGTTGATTGATGGTTCATGTGGTATCAGCCTGAGCCCATCCTGTGAACCTTATGTGGCTAAAGGTTCCACTGGTGATTGTTGCTTAAAAATCCATTATTCCCTCAAAAATTGCAAAATGCTGACTTCATAACTCCTTCCTTTTGTATTAATTAGCTGGAATTCCTTAGAGAAGAACTTCCTGCATCAACTTTTTGGTTATCTTGTAATGCAGTTTATTCAGGAAACACCAAAAGGACAAAACGTTTTTGTCCCTTAGCAATTTTTAGAATAACCTCGTTCAATTATGATCAGGTTGAATATCATACATAAATTGTATGTTTGTGTTTCAGTACTTTCCTGTCATTCTTTTTGCTGAATTTGTGCTTAGACCAGGGCATCCACCTAGACATTTATTTAAAGAAGATGAACTCATCGTTTCCTGCCTTATTAGTAATAAGACACCCTGGCAGATTTTTAAGCTTCCTATTAAAACACCATAATTAGTAGAACAAAGTTGTTTTGTTTTTACTGTTGATTAAATGAATGAGTGGCACTTCTGTCTTGGCTCCATCTTTACCCTATGCATTTTGTTTTCAGGACAGTTTTCTTTGCCAATAGACAAAAGGCAGCTGTATGAGTTTGATATCAAAGTTCCACTGTTGGTTCGAGGACCTGGGATCAAACCAAATCAGATAAGCAAGGTAGGTGCCTGACAAGACGATGCTGTTTATAGGTAGCACTTGCCTGAGAAAAGAAGGCGACTCCTGAGAGGAGGCTGATTAGATTCTTCTCCTGTGAGGATGAAGGCTGATTGGCTTAAGATCTTGTAAGTGTATTTATAAGCCTTGGAAACAGTGACTTTTTAAAAATTCCTGGCTACCCCCTATTAACTGTACCCCACCTCCAATGTGTGTGTGTGTGTGTGTGTGTGTGTGTGTGTGTGTGTGTATGTGTATGTATCATATAAAGAACATGAATAGCTTTTGTTTGTCTTTTTAAATTTATTTTAAATTATAGTTGACATATAGTATTAGTTTCAGATGTGCAACATAGCGATTAGACATTTATATACCTTACGAAGTGACCACCACAATAAGTCTAGTACCCATCTGATACTGTACATAGTTATTACAGTCTTACTATATTCCCTGTGCTGTACTTTACATCCTGGTGACCAAGTTTATAACTGGCAATTTTTACTTGTTAATCCCCTTCACCTTTGTTGCCCCTCCCCTTATCACTCTCTTATCTGGCAAGCATCAGTTGATTCTCCATATCTATGAGTTTGTTTTTGCTTTGATTTTTTGTTCGTTTATTTTGTGTTTTAGATTCCATATATAACTGAAACCATACGGTATTTGTCTTTGACTTATTTCACTTAGCCTAATGCCTTATAGGTCCACCCATGTTGTTGCAAATGGCAAGGTTTCTTTTTTTATGGCTGAGTAATATTCCATTGTATATATGTACCACCTCTTCTTTATTCATATATTGATGGACATAAAGTGAACATACAGGTGCATATATCTTTTAAAATTAGTGTTTTAGATTTCTGTGGATAAATACCCAGAAGTGGGATTCCTGGTCATATAATAGTTCTATTTGTAATTTTTTGAGGAACCGCCATACTTTTTTCATAGTAGCTGCACCAGTTTACAATCTCACCAGCAGTATGAGGGTTCCCTTTTCTGTTTGATTGTGGCTAGGACCTTAATACTATATTGTAAAAAAGTTGTGAGAGTGGATATCCTTGTCTTGTGTCTGATCTTCGTGAAAAAGCTTTCAGCTTTTCACCATTGAGTATGATTTAGCTGTGGGTTTGTCATATATGGCCTTTACTATATTGAGATATATTCTCTTTATCCCCACTTTGCTGAGAGTTTTTCTCATAAATGGGTGTTGGATTTTGTCAAATGCTTTTTCTGCATCTGTTGATATGAGTATGATTTTGATCTTTCATTTGTTTATGTGTTGTATCATACGTTTATTGATTTGAGGATATTGACCCAACTTTGCCCCTGGGAATAAATCCCACTTGATTATGGTGTATGATCTTTTTAATGTATTGCTGAATTCGGTTTGCTGATACTTTGTTGAGGATTTTTGCATCTATATTCATCAGGGGTATTGGCCTCTATTTTTCTTTTTTTCTAGTGTCTTTGATTTTGGTATCAGGGTAATTCTAGCCTCATAGAATGAGTTTGGGAGCCTTCCCTCCCCTCCACTTCAATATTTTGGATTAGTTTGAGAAGGATATGTATTATTTGAATGTTTGGTAGAATTCACCTATGAAGCCGTCTGGTCCAGGACTTTTGTTTGTTGGGAGTTTTTGATTACTGATTTTATTGTGTTAGTAATTACCTGTCTATTCAGATTTTCTGGTTTCTTCCTGAGACAGTCTTGGAAAGTTGTATGTTTCTAGGAATTTAGTGATTTCTTCCAGCCCTTTAAGAGCAGCCTCTTGGTTTCCCACAGCCCTTTGTCTCTCTCAGACATAATCCCTGCTGGGTTTTACTGCCAGATGTTATGGGGACTCCTCTTCCTGGCACAGGTGCCTGGGGCTGGGGAGCCCGGTATGGGGCTTGGACCCCTCACTCCTCTGGGGGGACCTCTGCGGATAAGATATCCCTTCTATTTATTAATCCTCACACCATGGGTGTGGACCTGCTCAGTCCGCATCTTCACCCCTCCGACTCATCTGCACGTGGGTTCTTCTTTTATTTTTAATTATATAGGACTGTGTTCAGCTAGTCTTCAGGTGGTTCTCAGTGATGGTGGTTCTATAATTTAGTTGTAATTTGGATGTGTTAGTGGGAGGAGGCGAGTTCAGAATTTACCTACTCCTCCATCTTAACTCCACCCCTTTTTTGTTTCTCTCTTGGGATTAGGTCTTTGTCTTGGAGCAGTGACTCTGCACTCAGGTCCTCCTCATAATCACCCTGTGAAGTTGTGAAAGGTTCAACATCCAGAAAGGTTCTGGTTGACTCGCTTAGACTGGATAGGGACACGTCCTCTGCTTTTTTTCTGAAGTTCACAGATGATCCTGAGAGGCAGCCCGGTTTGGGACCCACTGCCCTGAGCTAAGCTGAGCTCCTCAGGCTTTACTGTGTGTGCAGATCCCCCGAGGTCTTGTTAAAATGCAGACTCTGATTCTGCATTTCTCACCTGCTCCCAGGTAATGTCTGCTGCAGGTCTGACCTCACTTTGAGTATAAGGCTATGGAAAACATGTCTTCTGAGAGTTTAGTCCCTCTCTCTGTGGGACTCTTCCTCATTAATGCTTTTCTGCTCTACTGTTTCTCTCTCCTAGAACTGTCATAATGTACCACGTTGTTTTGTTGCCATTTCCGTTTGGTTTCAGTGTCTTTTTCCAAGCGTGTTACCTAATACTGAGACACTATTCCTAGAAACGTGGGCACCTGGCTCCATAACATGTTGGCCTATTGCTTGAAAGATAAAAATTGATATGCTCTACCACTCACGTCTTCTCTCTTTCCTGATTTCACAATGTCAGTCCCAGCTCTATGCGACAAAAGAAAATGAGCAAATGCGTTACTTAAGCTAAAATTGGAAAATAGGCCAGACTTGCTGGCTGTACTTTAGTTTAATTTTCGGGTTTAATGTTTACTTTGTTTTAATTTCTGCCATTCATTTACTTTCTTTTACAATACTCTTGATGGAATTCTGTTAAAATTCTCTCAGAAAGGTTAAATGGCCTTCACAATTGCCTTTTTTCTTTTTCTCTTATTACCTACACTTCTAAAGCCAATCACTTTCCACTAAAAATTCAATATCCTCTAAACAGGCATCTCCTTATAAAGGAGATAGGCAAGTTTGGAAGACCGTTAACTTGTAAAAGCATTTATTGATCTTGGTGCTGGGAGCTGGTTGAGGAGACCGTCAGACTCTGTGTGCATTTCTGAGGATCAGGGCTTCTAGGGCCACTTCTAACCAGTGTGGGAAGAAGGCAGAGTGAGAGCAGAGTGCAGTGTGTCAGCCAGCTACCAGTGGAACAGATTGGCCTGGTTTTCTTCAAGCTAATAGTGCCATCTAAATGTTAAAATTAGAAACTTCACTTTCTCTAAGCCATCTACATAAATGAGGCCTGGTTCCTAGGAAGCTATTCTAACAATAACTAATATTTACTGAATGTTTAGTGTGTGACAACAGCTCAATGTATTACCTATGTCAGTTCATTTAACCTTCACAGCCTTATGAGATATAGATGCTATTAGCCCTATTTTACAGGTGAGGAAACTGAGGTACAGAATAAAATACAGAAATTAAATGTTTTGCCCAAGATCATGTAGCTGAAAAGTATCAGAGCCCTGTATTTGGTCAGTCTGGCTCCAAAGTCCATACACTTAACCATTACACTGTAGCTCAGACAAGTATTTATTAAATATACTTGTTGCAGCACAGTATGCCAGGAGCCTTGGATACACAGCAGTGAGCAATCAGGGAGGATCAGTTCTTAACTCCATGTCAGGAAGAGCAGATACTTTCGCTACAATTGTCAGTGAAAGCCTCTGAGGCGTTTGAGCAGTGTTAAGGATTTAGTCATAGAGATCTGTGGGAGGGTGTTCTGAGCAGAACAGTAAATGTGACGGCATGAACGTGAGAACGAGCTTGGCTCGTTCCAGGGACAGAAGGGGGCCCTTGTACTGAACTACCTTCTCTTCCTAAGTGAGCCACCTGTCTCACCTCCTTGCCTGTCTGACTGACTGCCCCTGCTGTCTGGAATGCCCACCTGATGCCCCTTTAAGCAGGCTACGTTAATTGTGCTCTAGGGTTTCAGCTTAGGGGTCCAGTCTGGGAAGTCACTACAGGCCCCTGCCCCCACATGGGGTAGGTGCCCTTTCCAAGTGGCCTCATACTTATCACACCCTACTGAGTTTATCCTTTTTACTTTCGGAGTTCCTAGAAGAGAGGTGCTATCTAAACTTAGAATACCCAGTCCTTAACATGCATTGGGGGACATCCAGGTTTGTTGAATGGATAATACCAAGGTCACATAGTTAAATGGCAGAAACAGGACTGAAAATGAACTGTCTGTTCTCAGAATCCATGACTTTTTACGCTGTTGTGCTGACAGATGTACTCTGAAAAGCATGAAATGCCTGGCTTCCATCTAGCACAAAGAATGCCGGAGGGGGGGGGGTGATTCATCATGTGTTGGCAGCACAGTTGTCTCAGTGCCAGTTCCATGTGAGTAGCACAGGGTTATGAGTTGGGCTTAATGAGCTGAGCTGTCCAGCCTGATGGCAAAAATGGCACATTTGACCAGTGGATTTAACTTTGTGTTGACTGTTTGTGAGAGTAGGGGCAGATGGGACGTGTGCTTGCCAAAGAGTGGCTGTTGAGGTTTTCTCCTCTGGCTAGAAATTAGTCTAGCTTTAGATTTGGTGGTAGAAGTTCTTCAAAAGGGTTTTAAGGAAGGAAAAGTTTTGTAGGAAGACTAAAATGACACAGCATGATCCGGAGGAAACAGAACTGAACTGGGAGTCGGGAAGACCACATTTTTGGCTTTAAGACTTTGGATAAAAGAAGCATGGGTTTGCCTGCATGAGGTTGGGAGGATGTTAAGTGCAGGTTCTCAAGTGTAACTAGGGGGCGCCCTGCTTCTTGCTGTTGGAGAAGCTGGGGCTGAGGAGCAAACTCGGATGCAGCAGCCCACGGGGCGAGTTCTCTGCTTGCTTTTGCAGTTCCCGTGCTTTCCCCTACTTGGGTTTGGTGCTCTCTGACGTGCTTTGCATCTTCTTTGATCGCCTTACATGAATGCTTTAACACGAGGGCTTTAATGTCTGTTTGGAAACCCAACGTATCCTCCTCAGACCCCTCTTGTTCTGTGTTCAGTAATTCTGCAGGATTGTCCTTCCAGAGCTAAAAAAAAAATAAGCAGGTTCAAGGCATAATATCCCTTGATTTCATGCCCCAGAGTTTTCTAGGGGAATTTATTTGATCAGAATGTCTAGATGTTTAAATCCCAAGAACATTCCTAAACCAACTCTGAGGCTGTGACTTATGAACTAATGTACTTTTGGTCTTGTCAAAGCTTTTTGGTTCCAATCCATAAGTGAATCTTTGAGTTTATGGTTAGTGATAAAAGCAGTACAGATAGTCCCCAGCTTACAAGGTTCTGACGTAACTATTTTTCGACTTGATGATGATGATGCAGAAGCGATACACATTCTGTAGAAACCAGCTAGGCTAAGCTGTGATGCTTGCTTGGTAGCTTAGGCATATTAAGTGCATTTTCAACTTCTGATATTTTCAACTTATGATGGGTTTATCAGGATGTAACCCCATCGTAAGTCAAGGAGTATCTGACCATTTTAGAAAATAAAACGTTAATGTTTCTAGAAGTCATTACGGTGATGGAACTATAGTATCTATTCTAATTCTTGGTTGCATAAAACCCAGAGATGGGTATAATTCTCGGTTGAATACCTCATACTCGGTATCCACTTGAAGTCTCCCATCTCCTGATGTACTGTGCTAATTTTGAGACTCTACTTCTTGGTCAAACAAAAGTCTAGAAGGGAAGAGAATTAGTCCATTACTTATAGGGAAGGTGTGATCATGTAGCTATCTGGGAAGAAAGAGTCCTGGGATGGTGTTTAATGGTACTTATGCAGAATCTTAGTGACTCTTGATTTGTACCAGAACTTGCAGACCTTTCTCCCCAGAGCGCAAACCACTATTAGGGAGAGCCTCCCATCCATCATACAGCTGATGGCTCTTAACTCCTGGTGAGACTGGCAATTGACATTTTCTATCTCTGTGGGTTTTACAATATTAGTATTGACTCTCTCTTTTCTTATAAAACTGCCTTGACATGTCAGTAATGCCTGTGGACTTGGCTTCACTTGGTTCATGTTCTAGACATCAGGAAGATCTGTTGGTCACACATCAGGGTCTTGTTGCCTTGATCTGATTCTGGAGGCCCTGTCTCTGCTTGTCTCTTCTTTCCTGACATGATCTCTTCTGTATTCATACCCACTCGTATTGATCTTATTCCAAGCTGCTCAGCCTGCCTGTGGGCTTGGAACTAGGCAAGATATCTCTGACCTGGGGCTCATGTAATCCCCAGAGGCATTGCTGTGGGGTTTGTTTTTTTCTCAGTAACATATGGGTTTTCCATGAGCTGCCTGCCACTGAGTGGTCATTTCTGACAGCTGCAGAGTTACACTAATTCAGAGCCACGATATGTGTATCACTGTGCCTCCCTAGCTGCCAGGAAGCCTGACCTGAAGATGGTTTCTGGCCTTAGGGTTTTTGTGGGGGTTTTTTAAATCCACTTTTGGCCTCTCGTAAGATGATCCACGTTTCCTCAACAGTTTTGAAGACTTATTTCCTTTGAGTAAAGAACTGCTTTTCTAGTTACAAGCTGTTGATTTTGTTCGTTTACTTCTCTTTCTTTTCCTCATCTGTAAAGTGAGGGAAATACTGCACCATAGGATCGTGGTGAGGATTAAATGAGGATAAATGCTAAGTACTGGTGCAGAGTAGGTGCTCAGTAAACATTAGTCCTCCTTGTTTCCCGGTGGATTGTCTTCGCCACTCTGAAGCTTTCCCTAGCCTGTGACCAAAGTGACTTCCAGGTATATGCTTAGGTTCTGTATAGGCCTGTACTGTCCGCGACAGTAGCCACTGGCCACCTGTGGCTGTTGAGCCAAAACATAGATAGTCCAAATCGAGATGTGTTATAGTTTTAAAATACCAGATTTCAAAGACTTGGTTCAAAATTAAAACAGTAAAATCTCATTAATTTTTTTGTATTGCCTACATGTTGAAATAGTATTATGTTTATATATCAGGTTAAATATATACAAACGATTTCTTTTCTTTTTTACTCTAATGTGATCACATGATAATTTTAAGTTACATACATGTATGTATGTGGTCCTATTATATTTATGTTTGACTGTGCTAGTTTAGGTCCTAAAGAGGCATTGCATACAATGAAGGAAAATAGTCTAATAAACCAAGGAAATAAGGCAAGGTATAAATGCGGGACAGTTATTTTTAATTTCTAGAATGTCTGTTTAAAACAGCTAAGTTTTGTGCTCTTTAAGGAAACTTTTATTGATGCACTGTTGGAATAAGTTTTCTGCAGTCTTCAAAGCCTACTGCAAACATGTTTTTTTAGCAGTATTGTCCCTTTGAAAAACTATTGGAAAGGGCTCATCTCCTCCTTGGTGGCAAGCATTCAACCTTTGAGGTATTCAAAAATGTCAGCCCACTTGAAGTCAAATTTAGTGAACTAATAAGAATTATCAAGTTGGAAAACACTTGGTATAAAATAATTAGACCAACATTTTTTTCATGATTTATAGCAGACTCCAGGCAATCCCAAAGGAGTTTTTTAAAAAATGATTTGATCAATAAGTGTGGGTAGAATAAGTATATAACTTCCCAGGGCCATATATTACAAATGTTATATGCTTTTGTTTTTTAAATTATTATAATTAGGTCTTACTGATTCATACGTTCAAATTTAAGTAAGTGTGGGCTGTACAAAACATAATAATGAACGCTGTTTGTCTCGTGGGTGGGGTGGAATGAAGAGTACAGATAGAAAACGAACACAGGACCAGCTTTTCTACATTGCTCATCTTTTTCTCACAGATGCTCGTTGCCAACATTGATTTGGGTCCTACGATTCTGGACATCGCTGGCTACAACCTGAATAAGACGCAGATGGATGGGATGTCTTTACTGCCCATTTTGGTGAGCATAAGGCCCTCAGTCAGACCTGAGCCAAGAGTCTGAAATAAATTCCAGGTTGTATAAATTTAGACTTAAGAATTTAAATCTTAAAACTATTAAATTTGGGGAACAGATAATAGAATTTTTCGCTTATCTGTGGTGGAAAGTAGTTTTGTTTTAAAAAAGACTGCTTGAACCACATATAAACAGAGTTCTGTTATCCTCCCTTCATCGCCTCCCTCAAAAAAAAAATCATCATAAACAAAATTAAGACAGGTGACAAACTGGGAAAGTACTTGCAACATATGTGAAATAGGGTAATAAGTCCTCTAATAGATGAGTTCTTAACGATTAATATTCCAGTAGAAAAATGGGCAAAAGAAATAACTATTAAACTCGCAGAGGAATTGAAAATGGCCAGAGTAAATGCAAAGATTGCATGAGTGCTGATCAAAGAAATGCTTAACTGAAGGAGGCCTTTATCACCTGCAGAGGTGGCAAAGGTTGTTAAAAAGATTACTACCGAGTATTTGCAGAAGAGAAAATGGAAGCTGCTCAGACTCTGTTCCTAAAAGTATAATCAGTGTAAGCTATCAGGAGGCTAATTTGACAAGACATATCACTTGAGAACACACACAACAAACAGTTCCATCTGGGAATTTATTCTAAGAAAACAAAATTCACTCAAGAAGTATCAGTACCTACTGTGTGCCTAGCACTGCACACAGCTAATTGTAAAAAAATGTAAATGTAGCATTAATAGAAGAAAATGGAAAACCTAAATATCCAATAGAGAATCGGTTAAATTGTTCACAATTAAACAATAGACTATTAAACCAACACTCAGTGATACAGCTCTGTATACGCTGACTTGGGGAAATGCCTAGCACACACTACAGGGAGCAAAGGAGGCTTTGCAGCAGCATCTCTTCTCCAGTAAAATTGCATTTGAGTTACGTTTAAGCATAGAGAAGTTGGGAAGTATCGGCACTAAAATGGTTTAGCCGTTTATGGTGACTCAGTATGGGTGCATCTTGCTGACTGTCTGACTCTATTACAGCTTATTATTAGGTAGTCTGTGCTTCATACAGTAGAACACATGTAATTCACATTAGTTATGAAACACCCATGAATCCATCTTCCCATTTAAGAACTCAAATACTCCCAGTGCTGGTGTATCTACCTTTATGCTCCTCCCCGTCCTATCCCTCACCTGCCCCATGGGAGTGACCCCTTTCCTGAATTTCAGGGTTATCATTCTGACTTATATTTTAGTAATTATGTACATATCCCTGAACAACATACCTAGTTTTGATCTTGCTTTGCACTCTAAAAATGACATCCTACTGGATGCCATCTGGGACTTTTTTCAAGTCAGCATTGTTTCCAGATTAATCCATGTTGGTCACAGATGCCTAATATGCCATCGTATGAATGCATCACAACTCATTACCTATGTTCTTGTCAGTGTGGCATTTGTGTTCTCGTTGTGTTTTAGGAACAATGCTGCTCTAGCATTATTACATATGTCTCCCAGTGCACGTTTGTGTTTGTGTGTGTGTACATGTGTGTACCAAGGAACTGCACACATTCATTTCCACAAATAGTACCGAGTTGGTTTACAAAATGGTCATCAGTTTACCTGCTCACCTGGTTCCATCATTTCTTTGAGCCTCATTTTATTATCTGAGCATCATACTGTGATTCTCCCATGCACATGTATTAAATTGGTTTTTCTCTTAACTTAGTCTTGTGTCAATTTACCATTTTATTACTAGTCCAACCATAAGAACTAAAGAAGGGTGGAGGGAGAAATTCTCCCCCTCTCCGACAAGTTCACGTATGTACGGTGTCTTCATTCTGACCATCAAGAAGTGCTTTGAACCTATTGCAGTCCTTAGCACACCGGCCCTGTTTGTTTGTTCTTGTCCCTGTGTGTATTAAGCTCTAAATTTTAGTATGAGCTTAGAATTGCTCTTACCCAGAGTTTATGGGCAATATTGTTTATTCTAATCTGGATTTCCAGCACCTGGCACTGTGACTGATTCTTGCTTAGCTACCTTGTAGGTTTACTTTCCTGACCAGCCTCACAGGAGTTGGCTTGGGGAGTACCTATTAAATGCTCGAAGCATTTGACCATCACTTGTAAGGGCTCTAAATACCAATCTTCTTATGCATCGATTTGAGTCATTCCCTTTAGATATTGAATGAACAGTCTAATTAGTTGTGACTCCCAAGTCCCCTTTAGCACAATAAATAACTTTGTGATCCTTTTCACAGTCTCTATGCCTCACAGGAACCACCTTTGCTCTTCTTTCTAGAAAGGTGCCAGTAATGTGACTTGGCGATCAGATATCCTGGTGGAATATCAAGGAGAAGGTTGTAACACGCCGGACCCAACATGTCCTTCCCTGAGTCCTGGAGTATCTGTGAGTAATAGCTTGATTTGGTTTAGACAGCTTCCTCACTGTAGCCCAGTAAGCCCTCAGTATAGATGTGTCAAGTATTGAAACCTTGACTCTGCGTCCTGCTCCTCTGTCATTTGACTATGGCGATTAGTCAGTGCACGAAAGTTAAATTCAATAATCCTGAAAATAAAAAAATAATCCTGAAGATGAGGCTGCTGACCTATTATCAGAATGTACACTTTGAATTCTTCCAGCTATTCTAAGTGCATGTATCTGTCCATCTTCTCACCGTATCCGTACCCCTTCATGGTTTTCTACCCTTCCCGATAGTGGTACCGTTTTTTTATTAGGGATGTTATCAGTGGGATCCAGTGGAGAGATGGGGCTCCCACCTGGAGCCGCGCCATCACGAGGGTCTTCATTGGTGACAGCCAGGCTGGTCATGGAGGTGGTAACAGCGACACTGGCCTTGCTTTGCAGAAAAATAGGCTTCCATTTGGAGTTGACTCTCCTAATACCAGTGTTACAATATGGTTAAGAACCAACCGTAAGTTGGTATGGAAGACATGAAGAAATAAGGGAGAGTTAGGTCCTATTTAGTGATAAGAACACTCATAAATCACCACAGATGATTCCACAAAGCTCATTTTAGCCTTTTTCTCCAACGCATTAGGATGGCAGTTCCTAATGTACCTTAGAAGTGACTCATTTGCATATTGATTTCTTCTCCTTCCCAACCATACATTTTACAGGCGCCCATTACAATTAATTCTTGTCAGGAGATTGACAGGGGTGGCAACTGTCTATACACATACACACCACAACCACATGTTCCTTAGTCAAGTTAGCTGTCAATAAGGAACAAAGCCTCGCATCTTTTTGATTCTCTGTGGAAGGTTTCTTAATTTCTCTCCATATTGTATGTCTGGTTTGAGCCAACTGGGTTGCCCCTGTAGGCTGGTCATAGTTGTTACTACAGAACTATCTTCGTTTAACTTTTTTTAAATATCCCTGCAGCAATGTTTCCCAGACTGTGTGTGTGAAGATGCTTATAACAACACCTATGCCTGTGTGAGGACCATGTCAGCGCTGTGGGATTTACAGTACTGCGAGTTTGACGACCAGGAGGTAAGAGGCCCTGCTCTCCCCCACTGGTGCTGTGTGTCTGTTGCCAGTGCTTTGTGGGCTGGACTTGGTGGCAGAAGAGCAATTCCAAGGATGCTCTCTAGGGAAGGTGCATTTCTCGCCTGTACTTCCACTTAGGTTTCCTTCAGTTAAGAAAATAGAATTTCCCAAGGCCATTCTTCACTTCTCTGGGCCCTTTCTGGATGGGGCTTCCTCCTCTCCCACCACCACCCAAACATATGCTTTAAATGCACAGGTCACTCTTTCCGAATGCTGCAGGCTGGTCTGTTTGCTTTTCTGCTAGTTTGGGTTGAGGGTAAGACACCTCAACTTGTTCAAAAACTTCTGTCCACAGCCGAGTCCAGTGCTGCTCAAATAGATCAGCAGTGGGGGTCAGAGGCAGCTCCATCCACCCTTTTAGCCGACACAGATCAGTGTGGATTATTTGAAGGCTCACATGGACCCAGTCCCTTGTAGATCCATACTGTTGATCAGCGGGTGCTGACCCCCATCTGGCAACCCACACCTTGCCCTCTGGAGCCGATGCTCATCGTGTTTCTCAGACATTGGCTCACTCGCCAGTCACTCACTTATAGCTCGTAAGCACTTTAAACAATAGCCAGGAGAGCTCACCTCAAACTCAAACCTGTTCCCCTTCCCCTGTAATGTTTATCAGTTTGGTAACTGTTATACCTTATAAGTGATAGTCTGAGGGCAGCCACTTAAAGCTATTACAGGCAAAATTTACCTACCATCTTCCTAGCCTATCCCTTGACTCCAATTTGGAAGACAAAGTTTGGAGGGAAATAGTACGTCTATAGAAATGATAGTATTGTATCCTTCGGCCAAATATGTCCAAAACTGGTTTTTAAAATAGGAAAATTTAGCATTTATATGACATAGGTTAGAGTACTTCCATGTTTTTCATTTGAATCTTAACAATTCTAAGGCAAAAAGTAAACCTTCAAATGTCAACTCCCACTCAGTAACCTGACTACTATGTCTGGTGTCTGAGGCCTCGCCATTTGAGGGTCCTGCCTTCTGCTCTCTGCTTTAATTTCAGAAAGTAATAAATCCCCTCCTGACTCTGCCTGAAACAGGCCCCTTTCCAGCATGTGGGCCAGAGACCCGAAGTAACTGAACCCCCAGAACAGATGCTCCATTGTCTCACGTACACCCTGGAGCTCTTGGAGGAGCTTGAGACCAGATGATATTCCCCTGGGCCTTGGTTGTCGCCGTCTTCCTCCCTCTCCATTTAGAAATAATTCATGAGGAGTATTTCTTTAAATGTAACCCTTACTCTTTGGTCTCGCCCATCCTTTCATTTCCTGTAGGTGTTTGTCGAAGTCTACAATCTGACTGCAGACCCATACCAAATCACAAACATTGCTAAAAGTATAGACCCAGAGCTTTTAGGAAAGATGAACTATCGGCTGATGATGCTACAGTCCTGTTCGGGACCGACCTGCCGCACTCCAGGAGTTTTTGACCCTGAGTAAGTTTCCATTTTCTTCAATGACTTTGCCAAGTTGTCTCCAGCAGTCATGCTGGTGTTGAAGGCAGAGGGAGCCTGCGGGTCCTTTTTGCTCGGAGTGGAGCTGTTTCTCATTCTTCTGCTTTAGAGCGGGAATACTGGGACTTAGTGCCTCAACCTGCTGTGCTGGGAGCAATAGCTGTTAGAAACTTGCGCTCTTCGGTGCCAGCAGGTGCTTTTAGTTAGAGGCGTAGCCCTGCCCCTCACCACTGGGCTCTTCTGCCGCCCCACCTGATAGGCATGCTTGTCATGGTACCACTGATTGCATTGGTGACACCTGGGGCTTCTTTAAAGTACCTGACCAAGTGCTACCCTGTCCCCTAGCGCTTCTGAGAGCATAAAACCGTGATTATAAAAACGTGAATGCTTGCCAATAAATTAATTAAACGCAGACAATGGAATAAAAGGTATAAGCACTTGAACGTTGAAATATATAAGCCCACTTCAGTATATGAAGGTAGAAAAGATGTTTATCAAACCTACTAAGTCAGCTCTGTTCCTTCCATTCTCATTCCTCCTAAACAGGAACTTTTCACCAGTAAGGGCTCAGCACACCATGCATTTGAGCTGCCTGTGGCAAGAAGCCTGTCATCTGCTTGAAAATTATGAAATTAAAAATCAAACTTTCCTTGGGAAAGGATTATTTCAGTTCTTATACTCTGTAGGGGAGAGGGAAAAATGATGTCCTAAACTGATGGAAAGCAGTAACTTAATTAGCCATTTTCATAAGTGATATCTTCAGTCCAAATTAGAGAGGTAGTATGTGAATGAACAGAGAAACTGGATTATAGACGACTTAATAAAGAAATGTGATCCTTTTAAATATAGTCGACCCTTGAACAACATGGGTTTGAACTGCATGGGTCTACTTATGCGTGGATTTTTTTTTTCAATAAATACAGTTGGCCCTTTGCAGATTTCGTATCCACAGATTCAACCAACCACAGATCAAAAAGTATTTTTGCATTCCCAATTATGGCTCAAAATGATGTACTGTTTTCAATATGTGATTGGTTGAAACCGTGGGTGCAAAAGGCCAATTGTAGAGTTAAAAGTTACACTCGTATTTTCAGCTGTGTGGGGGTTGGCACCCCTAACCCCTATGTTGTTCAAGAGTCAACTGTAGTGTATACAGAGCCAGAGACATGGATGCCAGTAAACTAAACTAGATAACAGTATAAAAAGACAATATTTATCATAATTTTATATCATTTAATCTAAACTATTTTTACATGGATCATCATGTTAATGCACTAATTGGTCACGCATTCTGACCGCCCAGCTTTGATCTTTCCTCCAAGCTAGCGAGAAGTAGATCCTCACTTGGTTCAGTCTCGAAGATAAAAAACACAAGACTTCTAGTGGACACATGCTGATTTTGCAGTTTCCAACAGCTACTTTGCTTGGAATGTTTTATCAAACCAAAGAAAGTCTGTAGCAATCTCTGGCTGACTCTCGGGATTCAAGGCCCACATCTAATTAAGACTTGGAGGGTCAAGGGACACGCACCCCTTGGACTATGTTGGCCCCGAGCCCCTGAGCAGCGACTGCTACAACATGGACCTGCTGCACCGGCATCCATGTGGCCAGGGCAGGACATCTGGCCTTAAGTGTTAGAAGGACTCAGCCACAGAACTTCCATAAAGTCCTTAGAGCCCAAACAGGTACCATATTTGCCGTGTATAATGCCGTGTGTAATGCTCATCCATGTTTTTGGCCTAAACTTGCAGGGAAAACAATCTTGTTTTAATTTTTTAATTCAAATTTTCATTTGTTTACATTTAGGTACTTGTTTTTTTGTATTATAAAGGAATTTTAGCATTTATTTTTTAACATATTATGGTACAAGAAATTTTATGTACCAGTTCAAGTTTACAATATTTACGCATCATAAGGAGGCCAAGAACTCTTTATTGGCAAGCTCATCGTAAGTTCAACAAAACCGATTATCATATTCCAGGGTATTATTTTGTATACGGATATCGTTATTTCTAGAGTTATACTTTTAACTCATAAGCATAAACAAAAGAATTAAAAACACTTATATAGACATGGAACTAGTACTACCCATGTGTAATGCACATCCTTATTTTTCCCTCACAAATTTGGGCAAAAACGTGCACATTATACACAGCAAAATATGGTAAGTTTTAAATGCAGAAGCAGAGCTTGGAGTTGTGATTTTCTCAAGGCTCACCCTGTTAGGAACTGACAGAGTAAGACCTCCTGACTCCCAGGCAAACTTTGTTTGGTTTCTTAAAATTATAATTGTATTGCATACATTCTAGAAGCTTATAACTAAGATTCTAGATACTGGCTTTGCTGGTGTTAGCCTGAGCTGTTTAAACTGATTATAGAAGAAAGGAAAGAATGATGTCCTAAGCTAACGGAAAGTAATCACTTATTTGGACATCTTCATGTGAAATGATATCCTCAGTCCAAATTAGAGAGGGATGTATGTAAATGAGTCAAGAAGCTGGATTATAGTTTTAGAACTGATTTTTTTCTTTTAAATTCCTTAGCTATAGCTTATTCTTTCCTCCCAAACATTTAGGCCTACAGAACCCCACAGGCCCAACCCAGCCACCAACTGTTGGAACACAGCCCCACACATTCATTCACATATTGTGTGTGGCTGCTTTTACACTCCAACAAAGTTGAGTCGTTGGGACAGACTGTATGGCCCACAAACCCTAAAATACATGGCCTTTTACACACATACACACAAAAAATTGGCTAGCCCTTGCTCTGAAGAGTTAGTTTATCCCAAGAGATAGCAGATAAAAGCAAAATGTATTTCTAGCCTACACATGTAAAATCTCTCTCCACCCAATCTATATTCTTTACATTTGCCAAGTCTCCACTCAAGTTACCATTCAGCATTTATTCTAACTTGCCCTTGGGTGGCAAAATAAGTTATTTTATGTGCCAGACATTGTACATGAATTGGCTTACTATTTTATTGGTGGCCAGGGGGATTAATGACTTACCTGAGTTCGTGATGAGCGAGATTCGAAGTCATGCCTGAGGTGCATACCTGCATTCTTACCTGCAACAATCTGGGTCTTAACTATAAAGAACAGAAAGGGTTTGAAACTACTGGTAGGGCTTTCAGCAAGGGCTCAACGCTTCCAGCAGGCTGCTTTAGGTCTTAGAGATCACCCTTTCCCCCCTAAAGAAAAACAGCTCAAATCTTGCCGCCTCCTATAATGCCTTTCAGGATTAACCTCACTGTTTCTTTTCTCCTCTCTACTTCTACTACATTGTGCTGTGCTTGCTGACTTGTGATGGAAATGCCCTATTGAGCACTCCTGTTTTGTACTCTGAACTTTGCCACTAGATTCCCTTCTGGTGATTTAATTGTCCCCTTTATATCTATCTCTTCCTGCCATCCTTTTCACTTAACATTCGGGATGAAGTACGCAATGGCTAACAACAGTTCATGTGCCATCCTTTCATTTTGCTTTCCCAGATACAGGTTTAACCCTCGTCTCATGTTCAACAATCACGGCAGTGTCCGGACTAGAAGGTTTTCAAAACATCTGTAGCGACCTCTGCCGTTGGACCCCTGCACGCCTCTTTCTGATGAAGTGATTATATTAAGTGTCTGTAGCTAGTCTTCAAGATCACACCTGGAAGAGGAGTTTCTGGACTGGCTTTAAGTCCTGATTTTAAAAACAACCAATCGGCTGACTTCCTTGTGCAATGTGTTAAACTGTGAACTCTGCCCATATGTCCGGAGTGGCTGTCCCTGGTCCCTTCACTCGTCTGGTAAGGAATGCCCCTGAGGTCTTTGTTCTCACTGTGCCCTTTGTCATGGGACCACAGTTCCTGAGTATTCCCCATGTGGTCAAATCAAAATCTGTAAATCTATTCAGATAAATAGCAATACTCTAGGGGGGGAAAGGTTTTTGGTATACAGCTTTGGTATAAAAATCAAAGGATCTGCATAGCATTTCAGATTGAGCACTTCACCATCAAAACATACTAACATCACCTGGCTTGAAGAATAACCATTAGAGCTGTATCATCTGATTAAGAACAAGTACCATGGTTTTTAAGATTAGTAGAAATGCATTGTTTATAACATCCATCACAATGTGATAAGCTCGCAAATTCAAAACGAGGAAATGTCTCTGCTCTGTACTTTTCCCTCTGAGCTCTGAAAAATAAAGTGGCCTAGCATAGGTATCTCAGCAGAGAAAAAGAAGGGCCAAAGGTTGGTGAAGGCTGTGTTTTCTGAGGGCCTTCTGAGCTAGGGCTCTCGGCTTGGCAGGTTGAAGGCTGTAATGGGATGGTAAGTGCCTGTCCGGCAGGGAGTCTAGGTTTCAGTCCCCCGGGTGAAGTGGTTTTGACTCTGCATTTTGCTGACATTCTGTTCACTTGTTAAGATAGAGTTGATGCAGTGTACCGTACCTCCTTGCCTTTCAGATAAGTTCTTCCTGAGTTTTTGGAGTCTCGTGTAATTTGGGCCCCATTCACTGTTCCCCTGTCAAAACCAGATCTTGTTGAGGTTTCCTCACAGTTTGAAACACCTACATTTTTATGTTTCTTGGCTCAAAGACCAATCCTGTTTCCACCATTTTCTTCACAAAAAGGCTCATCGGAGGTAGAACAGCAGGGGAGGGGGAAGAGCTGTGGTTTGTAACCCGTTCACCTCAGGCACCAGTGACGTTAGCCTTATTTAAGGTCTTAGGCTGAGCTTTAAGCACCTTGTATGACATGGCCATAAAGAACTTTTCTTTCTGAATGCCATGGAGCTGTGGTGGGTTCCTAGCCATTGGGTTTATTCCTTTACCTCATGCAGTCCCATTAACTGTGGTGGTTATTTAGAGGTGAAATAGGCAAATGAAGTGAACACCTCTGCTGTGAATGTTTTAGGGACAGAATTCTTAACATTTTGTAACTAAAAGCAAAATGCAATGTTGAATATGGGTATCAGCTTTATTCTACACTTTGATTCTTAACATTAATCAGTCAACTTCCACATTACTATAAGTTGATCATAGTTATTCCCGAATAAAAAGAAACCAACTCTTACCAGGTCTCGTACTGTGATGTCATATTATTGCATTAATTCATTTTATGATGCCGGTTCCTGAAAGCAGGTCAAGTCATAGGAGTGACACACAAGTTGGCTGCCAGTAGCATCCGTGCCACACTGCTCTTATATGCAGCAGACTCCTGTTTGGGTGGGGGGGTGTGGTGAGGCGCTCTCTGTACCTATACTATATTTGGTACATTTCCTACCTGACTTGAATGGCCTGTAATTTGATGAACGTTTTTCTTTGGGACTGGCTTCATTCTGGATCTGTGCTAAAATCATCTTTCATTAAGAGGCTTCAGCTTATATAGCCTAGCAGACTACAAGACTCACTGAACTTTTGAGAATGTCTATGTACAAGGGACCCACTGCAAGAGGCTTGCCATGTTTCTGTACTGATTTAAATTTTGATTATATTTTCCCCTTGAAGAAGGCCAGGTCCTTATCTGTGCCTTTCAGCATAGAGAACTGTATATCCCATTAGTAATGAACAGAGGCCATAGGAATGAATAGATTTTGCCTTTTAAGATTTCCTATTACAAAGCTCTTCCTCAAATACAAAGTAGGAAACACCTTTTGAACATCTTTGAATTCGACCAATGGTGCTGTTGTTGCAAAATACATTTTTTTGTCTTTTTCTTTTGGTCAATACTTTTTTTGTCAATATAAATTGACAACACTTGGGGTTTTATACAAAATAATAATGACAGTCATGGAAGTTATACATTAATCTGTGAGATGTTCTTAAATTTATCTTTAAATGCCTAAATTGAGGATTAGTGCTTTTTTAACAAAAGATGAATTGTCCCAGATGAATTTGCTTATTAAGAGAAAGCAAAGAGTATTTCAACTGATCCACCATTGGCATCAGATGGGAATATTTGGGTTCTTTAGTTTCACCACCACGTAGGTGCCACTGAATTTTGTGAATTCCTAATGTTTGCATCATCTGTTCCTAGAAGTTCTTTTGCCCTGACTCTGTCACTGCAGTCATTTGACTTAGAAAGTGCCCTTCAAAGGACCCTGTTCACTGCTGCACTTTTCAACAAATTAAAATTTATTTCTGTTCTAGTAGAAATGTGTCCTTTGTTTTAGTCCACAAGTAGTAATTTTGACAAGATGTTTTTTTCTTGATGCTGTTTAATATTTTAATCACTTACCTGGCACCGGAGGATGGACCGTTTCCACGCTGGGTGCTGTAATCTCTACTGGGCAAGTTCTTCTCTACGTGGTCCCTGCTGACCGAAGTCCCTGAATGAGCACCTTCCTGACAAACCTTTATACACTTACAGCTTTGGAGAAAAATCATCTTACTTTGGGCAGCTTCAAATTAGATAAACTAAGCTCACCTTTGAAAGTGCTTTACCTGGAGGTCCAGTCATGTGATCCATTGCCCCCAATGAGGAATGACTTCATATGGGAGTTGAAAAACTTTTTTTAAAGGAATAGTTAATATTTTAGGCTTGCAGGCCATGTGGTCTCTGTTACAACTACTTAACTCTGCTATTGTAGCACAAAAGTAGCCCTAGTCAATACTGAACCAACGAGTGGCTATATTCCAACAAAACTTTATTTACAAAAGCAGGTATGCCATGACTTGCCAACCCCAGACCTAGTAGGTTGCCGCATATCTTATAAATTTTGAAGACCAAGTAGAAAAACGATGTCAGAGGACTCCCCATAAAGTTGCTAGATCACTGTCACAAACAGGTAATTTGGGGATATCAGTGTCAAGCCATCAATGAGAAAAAGAACGTTTATTTGCATAGGACTCACAAAGTGAGGCCAAGTCCAGGCTCTACCAGATCCACTTTTATAATTTATCCCACCTGTTCCCACTGAGACTCTACCCAGCCCTGCTGAACCAAATTTCCTACAGAATTAGCCTTTTGTTTCATTTTCTTTACCAGCAGTGGGTTTAAAGGGCCGGTCATATGCATACCTTGTTGAGGCAAGAGCAACCAACCAGAGAACCCAAAGGCCTCAAGCTGAAAGCACTGTGCTGAGACCGCTACTGGTGGCCTAGGAATTATTACATAAGACAAGAATTTAAACGTGGGACATGGGAGATTGCTCCTGCATCACTGCAGAGTAGATAAGTTTTAAATCTTTGAGAGAAAGCTTTCATGACCACCTCTGCCCAGAAGACCTGACTGAGATCCACAGATATCCTCTTAGCCTGCAGCTCTGACTGATGCTGCTACATCCTCAAAGGGTAAAGAGATACAAATATGATAAAAATAGCTCTGCAGGATAGGGTTTTTTCCTTGGCTTAATTTACCAGAGCTCACACAGCTCATTAGAGAATGTCAAGGAAGATCAGACAACATAAACTTTAAAACAAAGATTAACCAAAGACAAGTGCATTACATAATGATAAACGGATCAACCCAACAAGTGGATATTAACATTTGCAAATATTTACCCCAAATAGCATTTAAATATATACATGAAACATTAACAGACTGGAAATAAAGTAGAGCTTGTCCCTGACACCTGTATTTACAAGGAAACTACAGTTTCAGACTAAAGGGGAGCTGCCACTACCATTCAGGTGGCTGCTTGTTTCACTCCACAGCATAGCTGTTGGAAAAGAAGTCAAAACCGAGCTCCTCTCTTCACACCTCATTCGACTATTTCCAGCATGGCTGTGGAAAGACAGTGTCCATCATGACTCCTAATGATCTTGTGCAGTCACCTCCCACATGTATCAGCATTGGTCCATGTGACCAATGACACGGCACATGTACTGGTGTGACTTCTGAGGCTAGATCCTAGAAGACATGGACGCTTCTACCTTGCTCTCTCTGATTACTCTGGAGGGAACCTGCCACCACAGCATGAAGATACCCAAGCAGCCATGTGGTGAGGATCTGAGGCCCCCTGCAAATGACCAGCCCCAATTTGCCAGCCATGTTAGTTAAGCAACCTCAGAAGATCCTCCAGCCCCAGTCAAGTTCACAAGACTACACCCAGCCCCAGACAACATCTGAACTGCAACTTCATGAGACCCCCACAACCCCTCAAGCCTGAAGCGTCCAGCTAACCTGCTTCCAAACTCCTGACCCACAGAAACCACGGGATACAATGTTTAATGCTGTTTTCAGCTGCTGATTTTGAAGTAAACTGTGATGCACCAATAGATGTCAAATACAATCGAAGCTGGTTTACCAAGAGAAAAGCTGGGGCAAGCCTTTTGTCAAAACCTATCCAATTGTAGGTACAGGGCAAAGCCATCTAGTGGTAGGCACAACTTCTCTCCAAGGGGTGGGGGGGAGTCTTATGTTCACTACATACTTTAAAGCTATAAATAAACACTACTGAAACCAAGTAGAAGCTGCTTTGTTAAAATGGTTGCTACAATGCAGTGCTCAGCACATGCTGGAAAATATTTTAATGGACTCTTGGCTGGCAGGCTCCAGTCACAAATCCAAGTCTTCTCTCCGTGTGTCTCCATAACTCACAGAGCCACGTACAGGGGCGGAGCAGCACTGGGCAGCTGCAGAGCACGCCAGGATTCTGGCTGGGTCGCTGAGGCACCTGTCATCCAAATCACGATCATTGGTCATCACTCCCTTGCCTCATCCCAGAGCTCAGAAAGTAGCTCAGGAGCACAGTTGATTCTGTTCCTGCCTGAGTCCCTGAGAAAACGGCTGCTTTGTGTACTTTCTTCCCCAGCACCCCCGTCTCCCAGCACCTCCCAGAGTAGATGAGCAGCAACGGTATTAGGTGTGAGATCAACCTGACCACCTGGATTCTTTCTGCAGGTTGCAGTGAGTGACTGCTGACTGCATCCTCTCTCAGGGCAGCCTTCAGCTTTCGACTAGGCCTTTCCTAATGCTCCACAGAAAACAAAGCCCAGGTGCCAGCTCCGGTCCCTGCACAGCAGGGAAAACAAAAACGGGGGCCTCGGTCATGATGCCCTTAAGAGTTCAGCCAGGGATGAACGCTGACCGCATGAGGAGAGGCAGGAAGCTGCCATGCAGGGTCAGCCTGTAGAGGAGCCCTTCCCACCTCAAAGCAACCCAGGTGGCTGTTTCCAGACACCTCTATGAAATGTTTAGTCCCACAAATGTGCCCTGCAGCTCGGAGAGGTACAAAGTGGGCTGAAGATATGGTCCCCCGTCGCTCAGGCGATTCCTATCCGGGGGCAGAACTCACATGCATACTTGTAATACTATCAACGGGTGAAGGCCCCCAGATGGTACCAACACGCGGCCCTCTGGTGTGGGTGTCTCAGCATCACTCTTGCCTTACAGTGACCATGACAGCACGGGCGTCCCTTCTCCCAGCTGCTATGAGCATTTTGGCTGTAACTTGTCAATGAGAAAGACAACACTCTGCCACTGTATTTATGGGGAGCACAAGGGAAGGCTCTGAATATTGATTTCTTGATCTACCAAATCACCCTAGAATCTTGAGTGTTTTGCTTCTAACTGCATTTCCTTCCCTAAGCGTGAGTCCAAAATGTCCCTCTTGGACACTGCATCCCAGGTGATGCTTCCAGATGAATTTTAGTGTCATGATAGGTAAGCATCTTGGCCCAAGGTAAAGCAGCCATCAACACCACTGTAGGAACAACTTGGAAATAATACCACCTTGCACTATATCAGGCTTTATACTGTACAGTGTACCTTCACATTTACCACCTTATTTGGTCCTCACATCAGCCCTATGAGGTAAGCAAACACTTTACAGGAAAAAAAAACACAACTGGATGATGCACAGCAACTGCCGCTGTAAATTTTAACTCCGCCCTTGCCAAAGATGAACTCCTATCCTGGGGAGAATTACTGAGCCCTAGTTAAAGTTCTTTTCTCGTAATAGAGGGAAAACAGCAAGAGCGATGCTGATGTAGCATGCTGCCAAAAGACCTCAGAAACCTGTCCCCGTCGTGTAGGAAATTTTCATGTAAGTTACGACTTCTACTTGGGAACTCCTACTCATCCTTAAGAGCTCAGCTCTAAAGCATTTCCTCCAGGAAGCCTTCTCTAACCTCCGAAATAATAAACTCTCCTAACACTGTTCTTTATGTTCATGACACTTACCAGCTTGTGTTACACGTGGACTCCAGTTTCCATGAAGACAAGGGCGCTATGTTCCTTCTCACCGTTAACCACCCAGCACCTAACATCCTCAGGGCGATTTAGAAAGATTGGTTGAATGAAAGAAAATACTTGGTGTTCTACTCAAGTTTCTTTTTGTGCAAAGAAAAGAACAAACTAATATAAAATGAAAGGTTTTTTTAAAGAGGGATGGTTATAAGAAGAGATATAACAGAACCTGACAGTAAACCAGTTATACTCGTATTCCTCAGATACGACTGCAGTTAGTTCCAAGGTGTTGGCTGGGAAAGAAAAAGGCGGGGAGGGTGGAGGAGAGAAAGAGGGAAGGGAAGGAAGGGAAAGAGGAAGGACCCATAACAGTAATTCTCATTTTAATAAGCATAAACCCCACTATATTTCCAGTAATACGAAAGTAAGCTTAAATATTGTTAGACTATTACTGGCCGTATGCATAAAGCTATATACTGCAGATAACTGTAAACTGTAAATTGCTGAGGGAACCAAGTAGTTGGTAGCAGCAGCAACATCATTGTTTGTCCTTTGGCAAGCTTTTCAGAAACTAGGCAAAACTAGGAATGTGTACAACTCATCCCTTTTTCCCTCAAATTAACAGTAATTTTTAGAACATTTCAATGCAAAGACCTTGTTTTGTCTTGAATTCTTTTCCAATAGATCCTACACACTGCCCTTTCCCAGCTACCAGCTTCGTAACTTTTCACAAGACCTACTGTGCATCTGGCTCAATCGCCTTCCTTGCCATAGAAGACAATTTTAAAAAGCAAACTGCAAGTGGGGAGCAAAAGGGTGACATGGAACAAACCCCACCTTCTTTTGAAGTATACAAAGAGCCCTGATGTTTTGCTGTTTTGTGTGTAAGCATTCAGAAATTCTGATACTCACTTTTCTTAGAAATGCGAAGACAGGAGCTTTTGGAGTTCAGCTGCTGCCAAGTAGGACCTCAGCCAATCCTGAGGGTCACAACTGTCTCTGGAAACTATAAGATCAAAAGGGTCTGTCTTCTACCCTGCCATTCTTACCTTGTCGAATTAAAGGGAAAGATTTGCCAAAAAAACAAAACAAAATCAAACAAAACCACTAACCAAAGACAAAACCAAACCAAAAACCCTGCAGTCGTTAATTACCTGCCTACTCCCCTGCCCCAACCTCCCCCAATCCTTACACAAAGCTGCTTTCTTGCACACTTACGAATGCAAGTACTGACTCACACCAGACAAGTGTACACTTTAAAGACGTTAAATACTTAGTTTCCTGTGTTACTTTGAAGAGGATCACCCATGATGGGAGAGTAAAACTGCCTGCCTGCAAGTAGTTGGTGGCTCCTCCGGAACTTTGAACTCTGAAGCTATTCTGGTGGTTGCCAGGCATCACCTGGCTAATTGCGGTGAGAACACCGGGGGTCGATTACCTGCCCTGCCCAGTTTCTCCCATGCAATGGAACCTGTAAACAAAAACACAGGTAGGTGTTTCACTCTACGTGTATGCAACTTCGTATAATCACTTAACAGGAATGCTAAATGAACAACAGCAACAAACAACAAAAAAAATGAATGATAAAGCATTCTAACATCAAAGCTATCCTTTCATTTCCCACCAATCCCAACTGCACCAAAAGAGACCTGCTTTCGAACTGACCATTAGAGGCCACCTTAACAGGCTTTGAGTAGGCTATTTCACTGAAAAATTGGGTAGCACTCACAGGAAAAGATGAGAGGAAGGCAGCTGGGCCCGACTCTGCCACCCCCTCACAGGGGCCCATAGGCAGCTGCTGGAGCTCAGTGCATGTGTGCTTCCTCACCTGCAGAACGGGGACGAGGGGAAGAAACGAGTTAATACATACTAAGCTTTTTAGAATAACGCCTGTCACACGATAAGCACTTTGTTTGAATTTGCCATGATCATATATAGACTTTCCCTCTTCTTTCAAAAAAAACCCAAAATTCCTAATTGGGATCACCTGCCAGAGTGTCCCAAATGCAGTATACAATTCTTCAGAACTCATCTTGCAACATAAGAATATGTATCTAAATGAGTTATCAATCTGTGACAAATTCTGAAGCCTTGGCCAAGGAAGCTAATTCAAGGGACAAAAAATCCAAAACATCCCCCTGCACCCTGGGTGATAACCCAGGCTGAACTCCCAAATTAGACTCCTCTGGCTATTTGCAGTGAAAAAGGAGCTCCATAGAGCGCCATCATTTTCTTGCGTAATGCTTTCACTTGTAAAGCAGCTACTGTACTTGAAATGCTTCCCCCCAATCTACGCGGCCTTGCTCCTACTTCATCGGCGCCTCTAGGGGGCAGTGCAGTGTAAAAACACTTGCTTACAGCAGGCTTGGAGGCCTAGGTGGCGAAGGCAGTGGTGCACGGGCAGCAAGTGAACCGTCACTGCTGCTGACCACCAAACATTCCCCACCCAGGTGAGACAGGCATGCTGACCAAAAAATACAAATACTTTGGTGTTGAAAGTGGTCTGTTCCAAGGATGGGAGAGCTCGGGCAACAATGGGGGTGGAGGGAGAGGATTTCTAAGGAACCTACCATGTTCTATTTTGGTGGTAGCCACAGGGCGTCCACTATGTAATAATTGCTTAAACTGTTCACATGCCTTATACACTTCTGAATGTCTATATTTCACAATTAAAACGATTGTCTCAGGAATGTATTGCATGGGCAGACATTCAGCTAGGGTTATTTTTCCCAGAGCATAAGGCAAAGGAGAAAGGACATTTAGTAGAAAAAATGGGCCCCACTTGAACCTTGTAAAAGATGTCACATTCTAGCGTGTGCCCCCATGTATCTGCAAAAGCTTCTCCCACTCCTGTGATATGGCGTATTATAAATAAAAACACACAAACATCAACTTAACAACATTAACTTTTAATAATGGAAACAAATTGCCATTCCAAAAACAATTTTAGGGAAGAAAATCTTCCCTATAAAAAATAAATTCATCAAAATTATAAATATTATAACTTTTTATGTCTGCAATTTAAAATGCTCCCCTGCAATACTTACTTACCCCTTCATTTAACATCGTTCCTGTACCATCACATATTGAAAACAGTATTACAGCAAAGCTTAGTTTAATTTAACACAACAATTTGTACAATGATTTTTTAAAATCTGAGGCCTTAGTGGCCCTTCTTTTACACATTAACAATGCTGCTGCAGTAACCAGTGTTTGGGAGAGAACATCAGCCTTCCAGAACCACGAGCTGACAGAATTTCAGTACAGTAAGTTTTCCAAATTGCAACTTGTAGTGCACATGACAATGAGCAAGGTTCTGGGTAATACAGGTGAGGATGCCTATTTTAGACAATTTACTTCAAGTAAAGAAAAAAAAAATTCACAGATGCCCATCAGCTACTACTTTAGGTTCTAACAGTGTCTTAATCTGAGAAACAAATGCTTCACAAAATATAAGCTTACTGGGATGGGTAATGAAAAGACCAGGTGGTTGATAACAGTATACTCAAACCCAAGCCATACTATGAATAGTAAAACCAGTATAAAAACCATGAAGGCATTCCCTGAACAATAAAGGTAAAGTGTTGGATGACAATGACACTAAAACCTCATCAATGCACTAAAAAGAAGTTACATGCAAAATTAAACAAGATGTGCCATACATATTTTATAGCTAGTTTCACTTTTTTTTTTTTCCAACTTTCCTTAAAAAGCTTAGGAAGATAGGATTGTCTCAGTCACGTGTGTGTGGCACAGCATAAGCAACACTTACATCTGCCTCCAGCAAAATGGGTGTTCTCTGACAAGTCAGAGGAGCCACCAAGAGAAACAAATGCAATAAAAGGCACAGTTCACTTAAAAGGCAAAGAACTGAAGCACCTTGGAATTTCACAAAGAATCCATTAGGTGTCACCAAAGTGTTAACAATTCCTTGGGAATTTAAACAACAGCAAAAAAATACCGAGACTAAAAAACAGACTGTAGATCCCCCTCTAGAACCGCAGCACACCATTCCCATTGTTTTCGGATGACTTGCTGCATAAAATGAGGTTATTTAACCTGCTTTAAGGCTTTCTATTGCACCTGCATTTCTTTGGTTGGTAGGAACATGCACTTGTGTTAAAATATTTCCATAAAGAGCCCTTCTATGGCGGCCAGCTCCGGGTGGACTTCCCTCCCTTTCTTGCTGCCCTCTGCCTTAGTCACGTCCTCTTTGGAACTGAGGACCTGACCGTATTAGGTCTGTCATCGATAACCCTGTTCTCCGTTATGTCAGAACAGACTTCCATTTAAAAGCGAAGGAAGAAGGAAGAGAGGGAGAGGGAAGGAGGAAGAAAGGAGGGGAAGGGAAGGAAAAAGGAAAAATGAGGGAAACGGAGGGAGTGATTGTCACAAAGGTGTGCTGTGAGCTCTTAATTGACCAATCTCCCAGCTAACAATCCGGGGGACACAAGCTGCCTCTACCCAAACTCCTTTTCAGCTTTGAAAACAACCTGGAGGAAAAGCTGTAATTTAACAGGCGTTAGCAAATGGACACTGCTCCACCTGCCCAGAAGCTGCACCAATTGACCTTCCACTGCAGAACGGAGGAACCCACGTGCTGGTCCACCCAGGGCAGCTCCAGCTCTCGGCCTCGGTCTGGAAGACCCACCTGCCTGGATGCTGATTTCAGGTCAGCTGCTGTTCCAAGTCCCTCTTTTTGGTCTAGCTCCTACTTTCTTTGGCTCTGTTCCCTGTATTTTACTCACCAAGAAAACAAACAATCCTACAATGGGTTTAACATCTCAAAACTGAATGCTTTTAACTCCTTTGCAAGCAAATATACCTTTCTCTGTCCACTATCAGCTCTTTGCCCAAACCACCCTCCCTCCGCGCTCCCCACCTCCACTCACACCTTCTTCCAAACTTGCTCTTTACTTTCTTTGTCAAGCTCCTCCAAAATCCTTCACGAATTCCTCAGCGTTCCTGGCTTCCTGTGCCATTTCAATTTACATGGATGTTTCCTCTGATATTTAAAAACAAAAACAAAAAACAAAAACAGGTAGTTTCAACATAGGACAAATATTCAGATAGATTCCTTGTTAAGCTTTTAAAAAAATCATTTGCACATCCTTACAGCTTAACATCATCATCACATAATTAAAATAACCAAAAGAAAATAAAAAACAAAAACCCAGAGTCCATGCTTCAAAGTACTCTCAAATGCTTGCGATGAGACGCCAGATTCACAGCTTGCTGGGAGGTTAACACCGCAGTACTGTAACAGAACAAGCTTGCACAGTCCCTTGCAGAGAGGATGCCCAAGGTGCAGGATGCTGCGTGACCACGTTTGGGGAACTAAATCTAGAGATAAAAAGGGGAAGACCCTCGCATCACAGGGCAGGAGAACAGCCCTCCGGGAAGAGACCCTCGCTGCTGGTCTGTACGCAGGTCCTGCGCCATTCCCTGAGTGACAGGGAGCCCCTCGCCTTAATCCGGCTTCCACACTTCGCTGAGGGCTTCCTCCAGCTTCTGCCTGTAGGCTGCGTAGCGCTTTTTCAGGTTCTGCAACTGGTCATCTTCTTCCTTGTCCAAGATCCGCAAGAAATTCTGTAGTTCTGGAAGGCTGAAGGCTTCCCACTGTGAGAGGAAGCAGGAAGAAAAATGCCAGGTGTTTAATGCCGTCAAGACTTAGGTCAAGACTTAGGAATGCCGGCCTGTGAGCATGTGGAGGTGTGGCTGCCCTCCCCTCAGGGGCACTCACAGCCTGGTGCCTCAGACGCCATGGTTTGTAAGAGCTGAGCTGTGTTACCAGCCCTACCGTTGCCTTCACTCCCACTCCCCCCTCATCTCACTCCAGTTGCCCTTTCACTACCCTCCTTCCACTGTCCTCCAAAATGGCCCTCACCAAGGTCAAGGATTCCCATTAGACACAGTCACCGCTGATTTGACCCCCAGGGGCATTAGAAACAACTCCACACGCCTTCCATCTTATCTTTTTTTGGGGGGGGGGGTCCTAGAATAAGCGTTTATTATCAGAGCACCGGTGGTCTGAGAAGGCAGCATAGACAGGGTGACACCAAGAGTCCCACGACCTGCAGGAGAGTCTGTCATCCCTGGTTAACACCCGCAAAAACTGCCTTCCTTCCATCTTAAAACACTCTCTTCCCTCTACTTGGATTCATCCTTGTCACTCGCTGTTTTCTTTCTTACCTCCCACAATAGATTTAATCACATCCTAAACAGCTCTCCAATCTGCCTGCTTTTCTCCATCTCAACGGCCCACTACTGCTAGCCACCATCATCTCCTACCCTGGGATGGCCTCCTTGCTCCATCCACTCTTATGTTCCCCAATCTGTTCCCCAAACAGCCAGCCTGAACACAGAAGTCCCTCCCGCTATCCACGATTTCACTCTCCATGGTTTCAGGTACCCACGGTCAACAGTGGTCCAAAAATATCAAATGGAAAATTCCAGAGATAAACAATTCCTAAGTTTTAAATGGTGCACCATTCTGAGTAACATGAAATCTTGAGCCATCCACTCGATGCTGCCCAGGACATGAGTCACCCACTTTGCCCAGGGCACCCCGCTGCAGACGCTCCCCGCCCATTGGTCACTCAGATGTCTCGGTTTTCAGACTGACGGTCCCGATATCACAGGGCTTGTGTTCAAGTCACCCTGATTTTACTTAATAATGGCCCCAAAGCACAGGGGTAGTGATGCTGGCAGTTCAGATATGCCAAAGAGAAGCGGTAAAGTGCTTCCTTTAAGTGAAAAGGTATGGATGTATAAGACAAAACAGTATACATAGCGTTGGGTACTATCCATGGTTTCAGGGTCTTACCATGTATCCCCCCATGGATTAGCAGAGACTGCTGTACTCTTCATCAAATGCAAATCTGATCATGACTCTCCCCTGTTTAGGCTCATTCAGTGGCTTCCCTTGGTTGTTTCTGCCAAGTGTGAAAGACCCTCACCTCTCTCATACTGCCCCCCTCACTTACGACCTCAAGTGGCTTTGTGCATGTTCTCCCCTCCTCCACTTTGCAGGGCGAACGCCTTCTCAACCTTCACATCTCAGCTTAAATGCCACTTTCTCTAAGAAGGCTTCCATGATTTCTTCCCCTCCCTTCCCAGGTAAGTCTGTTAGAAAGGATTAGGTCTATCAAAAAGCCCTCACTGAGCACTGGTAACCCTGATCACAAAAGATATAAAAGTTATTATAATTATCTGCTGACTATCTCTCCTGCCTACACTGCAGCTGTCATACTTCTCACTATTTGAGCTTTGTCTCTTGCCCTTGAGACTGAGTTCTATTTCCATAAAATCACCTGGTACTTAGCAGGCACAAAATAAATGTTTGTGGGGGTTTTGTTTTTGTTTTTGTTTGGGGGGGGTTGTTTGTTTGAGATTTTTTAATATAAGAGCAGTAGATGTCAAGAATGGTATTTGTCATCACCCGCCCCACCCTGGGAGGTTGGGTTTATTTTCCCCTCCAAATATGTCCTCTCCTCCCAAAAGGGAGCCCTGAGTCCTGGCTGAGAATCACTGCCACAGCCAGGAACAATTCCGATGGAGAACTCACAGGGGTGTGGGGCAGGGAAAAGCCTGGCGATAATCTAATCTAAGTGAACAGACAGGGGACGGAATAAAACGACCAAGCGGGCTCAATGACAGAAGGTGGCTTCCCAGAGATGAATTCTGAGCTCGTAATTAAAGAAAATGAGAAACATGGACTAGGAAAGCAAAACTTTCTACATTGGGATAGTCTGTTAATTTTTAAAAATTAACATTTTACTTTTCACATATGTTCCCCCAAATAAAGTAAGTTCCTCCCACTCCCTGACATCTGTGGAAAGTTTCTTCCTTCAATTCAGTTAACCTTAAAAAACTGAGAAACAAGGACACCCCACAGAGGTCTAATAAAGCCATCTGGAACATTAATACACAGCATGTTTACATACATTTCTAATTTGTGACTTAAAACCACCTTTTAAAATCCTTAGTCCCACTTTACAGATTTTAAAACTGAGGACTGAAAACATTAGGTTTACCCAAGGTCACACTCCGAATCCAACAAGAGGGTAAGTAGGGAGCAGAGTCCTGGTTTCCTCGCTTTTAACCTAGAAACCCTTTTCTCACCACCTCACAAAATGGACAATTCATACCATTTCCTGTTCCAGACAAAAGACTAAGACCCAGCGTTTGAGAGGTTTAGTGTGAGAGGTTTACTTAAGTGCCGTTTTAAAGTTGATACTTGATCTGGGAGGACAGTCTAAATAAAAAGTGCTTTCTCTGTGGGAGGGGGGTGGTCACTTCGAGGGGTAAAAAGTATAACTATTGCACTGTGTTGTACAGCTGAAACTAATTCTAAAAAAATGTGTATTTCACAATAAAAAATAATTTAAAAAAAACATGGTTCACTGTAAATAAACAAGAATAAAAAGTGTTTTTCTCAAAAAAAAAAAATAAATAAAAAACAAGTGCTTTCTCCTTCACCTGAACTGGCCTAAATACAATGCTCCCTGCAGAGAAAATGGTAAATGACGCTACACGCATAAACATGATTTCTTAATCATCTGGGAAAAGGGAACAAACGTTCTACAAAGTTAAACATCGCTCCTGGTAAAGAGACTGAATTCCGTTTCATTTCTCTTTAGAGCGAATTAGCCTGGAGACTCGTTATTAGCGAACATATGGAGAGTGTCAGCTTTCAAAGTTCAGCTGGATTAGAGGAATTCGGAGGTAGAAGGGATGAAAATGACTCTCTGGGTGGAGATCAAGTAAAAAAATTTTATTTCCTCCCCCTATGAAAATTACAGACCAATATGAGTGCCGTAAAAGGATTAGATTATAGATTTATAGACTAACTTTGGGTTTGTTTCTAACAATTCAAAAACACACAGAAAGCTGCTCTCCACAGGACCACCTCTCCTCCTGCCATGACAGGAGGGAGGGGGGGAGAGGGGGAGAGGGGGAGAGAGAGGGAGAGACTCACTCTCCCCGCCCCCTCCCCCTTTCCAGTGGTCAAGTCACTAGGCTAAAGCAATAAAACAAGGCCAGCTGCTCTGTATAGTTTAAAGCAGTAATGTACAATCACTTACCTCTCCAATTTCATGTTCACGGAGAACAAAACTAAGTGTGTCTGTTCTTGGCCCTGCTACCAAACGCAGGTAGAGTGGATGTTCCCGGTCTGCAAGCTTGCAGGCGTAGACTGCGTGAGGAAACAAGGAGCACGTCACAGACAGAGTACTGACTCGCTCCCTGGACCACACGCCCGCGCCCTCTTACATCCCCCTGCCAGATGAAGGCAACAGTCCCTGTTAGGCCAGCCCACAAGTCACCATCCTCCTCCTCTTATTACAAGTAGCCCAGGGTGGAATGAAATCTATACTATCCTCATTCTAGCTGCAGAATATAAACTGTGCCTTGATCAAAAAGGAAATAATTTTCAGGAATGAATTTAAATGGGTATTAGTCCCCAAACGGGCTTAAAATTAATTCTGCTCCTCCTTTTAGAAAGCAAGAGCAGAAACTTCAAAAAGGATCTGCAACCCCCTTACAAACAATAAAAATATACCATCCAAAGAACATGAAATCAGAGCTCTAGGAGCAAATCTCTCTGCAGATTAATTTAGAATCAGCAGCCACACACTAAGCAATCAGATTACAAGTTCTGGTGACTACAAGCACAGCTCTGTCTGTCTCATGCTACACACACACACACACACACACACACATTGCTTGTAGTGTTGAAAGATGTGCCAGCCATAAGGGTACTATTTCAATAGGGTGCTATTACTGTCAGATTGTACAGCTGAAGTCCAGGTGAGCAGGCAAAGAAGCTGGTAAGATAAAAATTCTGCCTGAGCTCATCTGCATTATTTTGGCACTTCCGGATACAGCTGCGTTGTAGGTGCTCATTTATTTCCTTATAGCTATAAACTTGCCTACCCTGCTGAGCCTGTGGCCTCGAGTGGAGGGACCGCAGCCTGCCCATCTTTGTATTCCCAGGGCCCAGCCCATGGCATGTGTTCAAAACATGTCCGCAGACTCGGCAAGTAGCTAGATTTCATCCCCATGCAACTGAGGGCATTCCTATCATGTCAGGTTAGCCTATTTTTTTTCTAGAGCTGCTTTAAGGCTTTATTCAGAGAAACTAGAAAAAATTATAAATCACTGATTGTTTACTTACTTACACACACACACACACACACACACACACACACACACACACACACACACCCCATTTTCAAATTAGCACTTAGTGGATCACTCAGTCACTGTGGTCCACCACTAGTATCAATTTCTGCTCGGGTACCTGACCTGAAATATCTTAATCTGTTTCATGCAGTAATTTAATAATCTCTTTCTGTCAACTGAATGTTGGGTATTAAGTTCAGACAGGGAGACCCCAGATCCCAGTGTGATTCACCCACCGTATGTGCCTGGGTGGGCTGGGGGCTGGGAGCCACAATGCCCAGTGTAATGGCCAGCGAGACAAGCTAAGGAACCAGAAGAGCCTGGAGCTGGGCCATGTACGTCATTAAGTCTGAAATGTGTGCTAACACACATGGGCCTCCCCATCCTCAAGGTCTCAGAGAACACAAGTCCACCAGGCCACTCCAAGTTCAGATGCACATCAAACGTGGGATGTGCTATTGAAAACTTCAAGCACAGAAGTATTCTTTTTTGTCTTCAAGAACATTAACATCAAAGATACAAAAAAAAAAAAGAAAAAAATCAAAGCTATCCCCCTGTGCACATCACAAAATCCTCCGTAAATGCCCCTCACACGTGGATGCCCCCTAGCTCCTCAGGTGCACAAATGCCTAACTCAAACATATGGGCGGCCAGGCAGCATTCAGCGCATGCCATGGTCACCATGGTTTCCAGCATCTGTCCCTGGCTCTGACACACTGACACACATACATGCACTAGTCTTCCTTCTACTAATGAGGACCAAAAAAAAAAAAAAAAAAGGCATTAATATGAGCAGAGATCATTTTCGTTCTTAGCGTGGCAGTGTACCTTGATCTTCCCTGTGACAGCGCTTATAAAGTGCAAACTTGGCAGGGCTCTCGGTCACAAGGAACTTTTTGAGCAAGGCCTCGATCACCTCCCCAACAGTGTTGGTGCTGCTGATGTGAAGAGTGTTCATACAACCATTGCTACTGGGAGCAGGTTTTCCAGAGTTCGGGGGAGTCTGTGGAGATCTGCAGAGTTCCATCTGTACTTTAATGAAGCCAGTGTAAATCCCATTTGAATTCTGAAGCGGGAAGAAAATACACACTTATTTGGGGCTGAGGGTGGCAGCGGTGGGAAGGCGCACAAGCAAAACAAATCAAGGAAGTGAGACACTCTCTCTCTTGTTCTTGTCTGTTACATCCCTGAGGCTGAACTTCACTAGAGATGGTCCCCACAGGAATGACCTCAGCGGGAGGTTAACACACCCCAGCAAAGTGCTTCCAGAGGCAAGGTCTGCAGGGCAGATGTGGCGACGGAAGACCGTGGCCCATTGAAGTCCCAGACTCACGCCTCTGAAGCTGCATGTGAAGGGTCAGGGCCCACTGGTGAGGTTACAGTCCCCTGGAGCAGATGCTAGCCTAGCCACTCGGCTTATAGAGCTCGGTGGGGGGGAGGGGGGGGGAGGCCTGGGCTAACGGCTCAAAGGAAATGACATCTGCAACCGATGACCAGCTATTCCCCGCACACAAAAAAGGTTAGGACTTTGAAATACCTAAAGTCAACAAGGAGTGGACAGTAAGAAAACAAGCTTTTTGCAGTCCTACTGCCTATTATGGTATGTGCTAGATTACCAAGTTTGCTTTATAAAACTCCTTTATAAAACACATATCCCATATAGCAATGAGTCACACGACAATGCATTTCGGGCACCTCAAACAGCAATATTTTTAAAACGAATTCAAGCTACAGTGTGAAGTACAGATATTACAATATAAGCACTTGTCCTTTTTATTTTAACATGGTATTTATGTCTCCTATATATATATATATATATATATATATATACATATATTTTTACTAGCTTTAGTGAGGTATAATTTTTATACCCCAAAAAAAAAAAACCAACAAAAAAAAAACCCCACACATATTTAATATACACCATTTGATGAGTTTTAGCAATTTATGGTAGAATTACTATTTCTTAATTGCCAAAAATAGTAATAACGGTCCTGTCTTCACTTTTTCTTTTTACACTCAGTACATTTAGAAAAAATTTATTGCAATGTTCTATTTCCATAAATCCTAAGGTGTTATATATAAATGGCACAGTTAAAGTAGGACATTAAAAACCTCCTTTATGGTCCATTATATTTCTTCCTTTCCACAAGATCAGCTTACAATACTAATTCAGTTGTTCAGTCTTGTGGAACAACACTTAAAATGTTTTATCTTTGAAACATGGAAACTTGCATCTGTTTTAATCTCCACGGTTGGCGGGAGGGAGTGGAATTTTTCTTTGATGAAAACTGTGCTTGAAAAGGAGAAATATCACTGCTGAAATAATGAAGAATAATCTTGAGTCCATCTGCCCCTCTCCCCTTTTTGGCAGAGCCCCACTAGGGAGGGATCCTTTATCACAAGGGTTTATATTTAAAAGCTCCTCCTCCAGGGTCACAGAATTCAGTAGGGCCTGTTCTAAACAGGTCACCCTGTCCTTTGCTGAACTCTGTCAGTTCACAGTCAATAGACTGAGAGGCAGGGGTCCAAGGGCCCTAGAAACTGGCACCAAGGGATGGCAGGTGCCTCGAGGAAAGTCACCAAATGGGTAGGCGAGGCAGATGCCAGTCCGGTTTAAAGGAACGTGAATACTCAAGCTTTGTTGTCACACAGTGTCGGTACACTATTGCAGAGGCCTGAATCTACACTGTGTAGGAAGCTGAGTAGTACATACTTCCTCTTACTCTGACAAAAGTCCTAGCTCAGCCCTAGTCCCACCCATTGGCACAAAATCCCTTTCCTGATACTTCGAGATTTATTTACACAAGATAAAACTTACCTAAGGTCTTATTAGAATCTGAGGTACCGCTTATATGTTAAACAATGATTACACTCAATGTTAAAAATCCTTTGGGCGGGGCAGGGTTCCACAAAAAATTATTTTAAAATAAAATTTTACTTCATTTAATTGATTTTGAGATAAAGCTACTTCAAAATACAACTTTAATCTGAAAGATGCAGAAACGTGCCATTTTCCCATCCTATATATCTTGCTCATTAAACTTCTACAAGTGTGATCCAGAGATTTTAAAACATACAGATAGAGTGTAGTACCAACAACTTATATTTGTCTTTTGACATCTGTCAACCTGAAAAGTATTATGGGTGCTTACCAAGGTCATCTTCAACTTGTCGGTGACAGCTAAATTATATTTATGAACTTTCTCTTTGATTTCCTCTTTGCTGAGGTAATTGTGGGTTTCCTTCTCCTTCTCCACATCCTAGAAGAAAAACAAGCAATGCCACATGTGAGCAATCATAGGAAAAATGCAGATAAGTCAGAATTCTTGACACCCAAGACCACTATGCCCAACTATGGAGCACTTTACCTTGAAAATCAGTCAATCTCTCTCTCGCGCGCTCGCTCTCTCTCTCTCTCTCTCTCTCTCTCTCTCTCTCT
>NW_017731401.1:811718-816791 GCF_001890085.2 Hipposideros armiger | reverse complement strand
CCAACTTGGGCCAGTGAAGCAACGTCCTCCACAACTAGACTGAAGAACAAAACGACAGCAACTTGTCTGTTCCCCTTCCCCCAGTTCCCCAGCGCTGTTCCTATCCCCCCAATTCCCCAATTAAAAAACAAAAACAAAAACAAACAAACAAAAAACAAAAACAAACAAACAGAAAAACCCAGGAAAGTGTAGGCAGCAATAATGGAAAAGAGTTGGACCCAAGGGTCTCCAAGAATCCTTCCAAGGCTGAAAACCCTCAGTACTAAAAGGAAGTCAATGCCACAGAAGCAGCTAAAACCTAAAAGGCTGTGATCCTGAGGAGGGTTTTTTGTTTTTTACTGAGATATAACTGACATATAACATTGTATCCTTTTGGTGTACAACACAGGGATTTGATATATGTATATATCACAAAACGACCACCACGATAGCTCTAGTAAATAACACCCATCACCTCACAGTTACAACTTTTTTCCTTGTGATGAGAGCTTTAAGATCTACTCTCTTCCGTGACCCTTCAGTTGATGTAGCATTTGCATACAAGACCATGGACCAAGACCTGCTTCTGTGTGCACCAGGCACTTCCCTGGGCGTGGGAATGTCACCTCCACCCTCGTGGGCTGTCCAGCTTGGGTTGAGTACGAGTGAGGAATGTCAAGGAAAAAAGCCTTCCAAAATGGTAACTGAGCACGGTTTCTCCAAGTGGAGGGGTCCGACCACAGGGGAATGACCCAGGAGTCACAAGCTGAGGACCTGGCGCAAATGACACTGGTTTGTTTTAGTGTCAGAACTGGAGAAAGTCTCCTGATTCGGAAAACTTCCGAACTGTTTACCCCTTTAAAAGAGACCGACCCCCTTTCCTCTCACATAGGGAAGGGATCCTCCTGCCCTTCCTCCAAATACAGTGCCTTTGGGAATACAGCTGTCTTAGCAGGAAGGCGGAGGAAAACCTGGAAGCCAGAGAGGAGAAAGTAGGAAGAATGGGTACAAAATGTGAAAAGAAAGGAGAGGGTTAAAAAAAAAACCTGTGTGGCAGGCATGGACCAGATAAAAACAGAATATAAACATTAATCTTTAATGGCGATGGTGAGGAGAGGAAATGGCATGGGTGCAGCCATCTGTGAACGCATCAGTGGTTGTTCTTGGCAGCCGGGAGGGTATGAGGCCACGGCTCAGTGTCCGTTTGGGAAGTCACAAGTCCTCTGTTTTTACAAGCCCCTTTTCTTTCACATTCCCCCAAACCCTCCAGTTTCTCAGAAGGAGAGAGCGCTTCCTCGCAAAACTACAAACCCTGAGCTCCTGTCTCGTGTTTTCATCCAGCAAACCCTGAGGGCTGTTGTTGGGTTAGCTGCAGTTCCTGGGTGGGGTCACATCGCTGTTTTCTCACTGGTGACCTGTCTCATAAGGGACACGCCCTGCTCACAGACACACAGGAACCCTCGTGCAGTGTGGTCCAGGCTGGGCTGAGGGAGGGAGTGTGGGCTGATCTCAGGTTACAATGGTCCACAAATCAAGGTCTCCCAAGAATATACCTCTACAGACATGAGCAAAGGGTCTGAAAGTTACTTATCCTTTTCTTGCTAGCTTTTCTGTAAATCTGAAATGTCAACACTTAAAAAATTATTTTAAAGTTAAAAATATAACAGCAACAACCACAAGAAAAAAACCCTAAACAAATATAAAGCAGTGACTATGTTCAAGACAGCGAGCGAGAAGGTAAACACGTCGCTACCACTTCCTCTGCTTTATCCTGTGAAGGCCTGTGGACCATGGCCTAGATATACCTAGAGATACCTAGCTCTGCCATGTTCTGGCTGTGTGACCAAAGGCAAATTATTTAACCTCTCTGAGTCTTGGCTGTCTCATCGCAATAAAATGTGCAAACCAATACATACTTTATAGAACTGTTATGAAAATACAATACAACCCATTATTCAACAACTACTTACTGACTGCCAACTGGTGCCCGGCTCTGTGCCAAGCACTTAAAGTTGGGAAAAACAGTTGCGGTTCCTGCCTTTCCGCCTTTTCCGGGCTAACAGCCTGCTTGAGTTTGTCTTACTCCCCCCACCCCATCCCTTTGCTTTCTGGAGGTTTTTTTCCCTTTTTGTTTGATCTTGGTTTTTCTTTTTTCTTTTTTTTTCATCCCAGGTTTCTTTAAGAAATAAAACTAGGGCCGGCCGAGTGGCACGTTGGTTAAGAGCTGTCTTGGGACGCCAGCTCTGCGCAGCAGGACCCTGGTTCGGATCCCACATGAGGGCCAGTGACACTGCGCCCTCTACAGCTAAGATGGTGAACAACAGCTCGACCTGGAGCTGGGANAACCATCGCGCCACTCGGCCGGCCCCCCAATAAAAAAATCTTTAAAAAAAAAAAAAGATACAAGCAGCCAGACTTCCTCAACCCACCCATTCTCACCCCCACCCCTCGGGGCTCCCCCAACCCCTGCCTCTCCACTCTCTGGGAACGACAATATTAGTTAAATGCTCCTATCACTATGAAGAATTCACTCATAGTCTAAAAGAGCTCAACCATCATATGACATTATGCAGTGGCTAATATGTGATCACAGATGACCCAGCTTCTGTGACCCCATGAAGCCAGGTATATCAGGCACCCGACTGGTACTGCATTTCATTCTCCCAACAACTTAACCAAGTAGGCACGATTACTCCAGTTTCCAGGTGAGATCAAGTGCTAAGAAGTAAATTAACCTGCCAATAGGAACTTAACTGCTCTGTAGAAGTGATGGGACTTATCTGAAGCCAGATCCCAAAGTAACTCCAACCGTTTACTGACTCCATTAAGTACTTCCACCTGGCTGCCTGTCCTCATTTGATCCTCCAGACAATGAGCTAATTAATTAGCACCCCCATATTATAGACAGGCACACTGAGACCTACAGAGGTCAAGTGGCTTGTCCGGGGACAGCCCAACCAGCCAAGAGACCAAGCTCAGTTTTAATTCAGGTCCTTCCTCTGTGCTGTTTCCACTACATCGAACAGGTGTCCACCATTCCCGTGTGTTTGAAAACTTAAATAAAGAGAACCTGTGTAATGCGATTCGAACCTGAGTGGCAACTCAGAAAACAATCTTTAAGACAAAGAGAGGAAGAGCAAGGGTAGTTGGCTGATTTCGCGCCCAGATAAAACCTCTGAAAAGGTGCCATCCTTTCCCAGCCAGATACATCACAACGTCCTCACAGCTGGAGATGACCCAAGCAAGCATCTGTTCCCGTCTACTCACCTCACCGCAAGCTAGCGTGACACAGACCCGCAGAATGGCTACTACGGAATGTGCGTGAACACTTTAAGGGTATAAACTAAATGGCTCTCGATCCATTCAGGTGTCAAGGTCTTTGATTTTAGACCATGAGAAGGGGTGTGCTGACTATAAGTGATCTCGGGAACTTTTCAATTGCAGCACCGTCCTGGGGAAGTCTGATTGGGGAAGTCTGATAGGTCAGCACCGGATAATAATACTGGAGAACTATCAGCTCAGGATAGGATGGTCCTTCCCTAGCAGGAGCCAGCCTCCGATTCCCTTGGGAGCATTCTATCTGCCGATGTACTATCCCAAAGCAATCTTTAATTTTAGTGTCACTGGTTAGTTGGGGTCGGGGGAAGCTGCAGATGAAAATGACTTTTCAGAAGCTTCAATGACTATTTCCAAGGATATTGAAAACATGTATTGCATCTCTCTGCTTGCCCTGCTCTTTTCAATCCATTCCACGCGTGTGGGCTATGCCACTGGGAGGGCAGAGGGAGCTGTGCAGAGCGCCCCTTTCCAGTAAGACCTGGGCTATAATCCCCAGTCAGTCACCAACTCAGGCCATGCCTGAGGTTATTAACCTTTCTTAGTCTGCTCCCTCTTTTTTTTTTTATTAGGGAACAATGTTTTTTTGGGGGGAACAATGTGTTTTTTCCCGCTCCAAGTTAAGTTGTTGTCCTTCAATCTTAGTTGTGGAGGGCGCAGCTCAGCTCCAAGTCCGGTTGCCGTTTTCAGTCTAGCTGCGGGGGTGGCACAGGCCACCATCGCATGTGGGAGTCGAACCGGCAACCTTGTTGTTAAGAGCACACGCTCTAACCAACTGAGCCATCTGGCCACCCTGCTCCCTCATGTCTTATCAAATAAAAGGACCAGGGCAGATCATCTCGAAGGTACTTCCTGGCCTATTTGGATAATTTTTAGAAGACCTAATGCTGTTCTCACTGGTGTAACCAACTGGCAAGATGTTTCCATTTGAGGAATCAAGGAAACCAAAGGCTCACGATTAGAATAAATAAATAAATTAGTATAAATAAATACATACATACATACCTTACAAAATATCTAACTGCAAGAATACTGCAGCATACACACCCCTAGGGGCTTCCCACTTAAGTAAGCAGCAGAAGCTTAAGAATGAAGAGGACATGGGGCTGAGGGGAGTGATTAAGAGCAAAGAGCAGTTTAGTCAGGTTTTTTTTAATGTATGGACGTGACATTGGTTAATAACATTATATAAATTTCAAGTGTAGCACTTTATAATACATCTGTATACTCCATGCTGTGCTCACCACCCAGAGTCTAGTCTCCCTCCATCACCATACATTTGACCCCCTTTACCTTCTTCTTCCTCCCTCCAGGCCCTCCCCTTTCGTAACCATTATTCTATTGTCTGTATCTATGAGTTTGTCTGTCTGTTTGTTGCGTCTTGTTTTATATCCCATATATAAATGAAATCATACAGTTCTTGTCCTTCCGCTGGTAATTTCACTTGGTCAGTTCTTTACTATAGGTCTGGCCGATGCTCCCTGGACTTAGCACCATCCTTAGACCCCTCACATCGGCATTCCCAGAAGCTGGAGGAAAATCAAATGAGCAAGCGAGTCTGGCAGCAGCTTTCCCTGGATCACCCACCTATGGATAGCTGAGACATGCTTGTGTAATAACCCTCCTGCCTTCTCAGAGATTAAAAACCCAGGAAAGTGTTGGGCCGGCCGAGTGGCGCATTGGTTAAGAGCTGGCTTGGGACGCCAGAGGGCCCCGGTTCAGATCCCACATATGAGGGCCAGTGACACTGCCCTCTAC
>NW_017731401.1:803206-809293 GCF_001890085.2 Hipposideros armiger | reverse complement strand
AGCAGGACCCTGGTTCGGATCCCACATGAGGGCCAGTGACACTGCGCCCTCTACAGCTAAGATGGTGAACAACAGCTCGACCTGGAGCTGGGACGCCGTGAGTTGCCGGCGATGGCGTAGGCTGCAGCAGGGCTGCAGTGGGCTGCCATAAGCTACCGTGTGTGGCCGGCAGCCAGCGTGAGCAGCTGGAAGCCAGTGTGAGCTTCCAAGAGCCCCCGTGAGCGGCCGTCCAGGGACCGGCGATGGATCTGCCTCACCCGGGAAGAGCGCAATGATAATACCAACTTGGGCCAGTGAAGCAACGTCCTCCACAGCTAGACTGAAGAACACAAGGACAGCAACTTGTCTGTTCCCCTTCCCCGATTCCCCAACGCTGTTCCCCTCCCCCAACTCAATAAAATCTTAAAAAAAAAAAAAAAAAGAAAGAAAACTACTGGCCCTTTTTTTAAAACATGCAAACAGCACAGATTCTCTGAATAGGAACAAAACACACACAGTGCTCCATGATAGGGCCATGGCACACACTCAGTAATGGGGTCATCATCGCTCCATTGGTGGTCCCACAGCTCTCACGTGGAGCTGCTCTGACTCCCCGCCGGGTGTGGGGTCTAGCCTGTGTCAGTAAAGAGGGGTAAACTTAACAGACCAACAGGTACTTTCTCTAAGTGAGGCTGGATTCCAAACTCATGGATTCCTACTTTTCATCTCATTTCCAGGCGTGGAAATGTCCCACACAGACTGGGGTACCCGGTGCAATATAGACAGAACACGCGCCAGTCCTGCACTGTGTACAGAATAAAACATCAAGCACCCTTCACTCTAAGACCACACTTCCTTGGAGCAGACCCCACCCCCACCCCACCCCCCACCCCTGCAAATGGAATTCAGGGATAGCTCGAGCAGAACAAAGTCATTCAGATGTCTTCCTTCCAGGCTCTGTTCCAACAAAGACATTAAATGACGTATGGTGGACCTAACCAAAACACAAAATCTTCTCTAGGAGAGATCTTTTCATGGCAGTCAGGGAGGGGCCTGTAAGCAAACCCACCCAGGTTTGCACCATAGCACAGTATTAACAAGTCACTTCCAGGAGCCAGAGAGCAAACCGTTTGGTGGCTCAACAGAAATTTCAGCAAGTCAAATTAGATATTCTGGCACTCGATTTTAAAGTATGATTAGCAGAAAAACACTGTCCTGAGATGTCCTTTAGGTGTGTGAAGTGGAAACCCTGTGATGCATACAGGAAGGGCTGTCAGGCAGAGCTAAACCCACAATGCCCCATGGGGGTCTTTGGGACTGGGAGCTCGGTCTTGCTTGACCCTCATGAATGTGTATGAGAAGGACCACGGGGGACAGTATTTACAGCCAGTGATGTTTGTCAGATGTCCTTCACTTCCAGTACCATAAGATGTTAGAGTAGTAGGTAGCGGTTCTGAGGGGGCCCAGAAAGTTTTCCCAAATAAGGATCAGCATTGCTGTGGTCAGTCATGTCCTGTGTCTGTGCTGTCCAAAGAGGGGCCACCAGCCACATGTGGCGTCACAGCATTTGACATGCAGAGCTGAATTTTCAGATTTTAATTTTCAATAACTTAAATGTAAACAGCCACATGTGGCTCGGGGTGCTCTACTGGATAGTGGGAACCCAGGCTGTAATGTGCACGGGCGTAAGGGAAGAACAAGGAAGGGGGGAAAAAAACACCAGAAGAAAGCAACATAGAAATAGTATGTTAAAGTAAAAAGACAACCGTTCAAGAGCAAACAGGGTTCTATTCCTGAAGGAATGAATCAGAGCAGTTGTTTCTGGGGGTGCTCAGCACGGCTGTTCTTGACCTTAAAAGCACAGCGTGCTGCTTGCTGCTGTGTTCTCACGGCACCAGCACTGACCATCGGCCGGTGCCACGTGCAGGGACTCACGCTTATCTTGGTGTCTGGCCACAGCATGCTGATTCACGCTGGCCGCTGCAGGGCTTGTTCGCCCTGCCAGATGGGAGGGTTTCCTTTAAATTGCAGGCTGTAAACTTGGAGCCCCTTTACATTTATGTGAGGACTCAGGAACACATCTTGCCCCGATTCAGCTTGTAGGCAACTGTCCTATGCGCCCACATAAGATGCCTGCTGTTCATGTTTCCAACTGCAAATAAAAAGGAAGAGGGGAATGTAACATCCCCCTCATCCTCCTGTATCAAGAGACGCATCGCTTATATCGGGTAGGAAAAGTAAATGGAAAAATGGAGGGCGGCTGAAAGGACAAGGGTGATGTACACCGCACTGCCGAACAGCGAGGCATCAGCGTCCCAAAGACTGTCCCCTGGGACACTAATGCTCCAAGGTGTTCTGCAGACAGAAAGGGCACTCCCTCTGCCCCTGCCCCTCTCCCACCCCCCTGGGAGATTCCCAAAGTACTTTAGAATGCTAAAGGCTCTGAGAAGTCCTGCAGGTAAGGAAACTGTGTAAGCACACAAGCAAGGAAACTCAAAGAGAACAGCCTTAATAACGTGGTTAAATGTGGCATCCATTAATTATGAGCAAATGGGGACATTACACAAGAAAAAGTATTTCTTTTCTTGTATTAATTATTCACTTAGTGAGTGGATTCTGTATTCATTAGGGGATATTAGCACACCCAAAACTACATCTGTTGAACGTGGCAATTTTAAACAACCTCTTTGTTCCCAAGGCTACTTGTTAAACAAAGAGAACAGCAGAAGGGAGTCTAGGTGGGTATTTTAGATAACTTCTAAAAAAAACCCATGGGCTTCAAAAATAGAACTAGACAGCAACCTTATAAGGATGCAACACTGTACTAGCCTTCCCTCAAATGCACTTGTGTGTGTGTGAGAGAGGGAGGGGAGGGGGTATCAAAGCGTGCCATCTATTGCCTTTAAATTCTCCCAGCCTTAGCCCCTACCACTCAGCCACGCTTAACTCTCCCCTAAAAACACCATATGCACCTCTCCAACCTGTCCTCACCTTGAGATCCTCCTACCCAAGGCCCACCCCACCCAGGAAGCTGGCCTAACCCAACAGCCGTCACCTATCTTAGGAACCCCCCTATGCTACCACATCAATGCAGGGGTAGCCTCCACAGCACCTTCCAAGGTTTGCTGTTTACTCTCGCCTCTCAACAAACCGACAGTGTTTTTAAATCTCTCACCCCTGAAGGCTGGAACTAGCTTGAAGATGAGCACACAGGAGGGGCTCCACCCCTTCTGAACTGATTCTGTCTGGTCACAGAGCCCACGGCTACGAGACTGCATTTACAATCAATCCCCTTTTGTACATCTTATCAATCTGCATGAAGTTTTTCGCTAGCTTCTCAAAACTGAATGAATCTGCAAGGGCACACAAAAGGCCTTTATAGTACCAGATACAAAGTTTTATACGCTTCTGTTATCCATCTGCACCATCAAAGAAGAGAGTCCTTCAAAGCATGCCCCTTAAATACCCTCGCACACCCGGGGCAGGGAGAGCAGGCACAGGCCCAGCATGTTAATAAGATTAATTGCAGTTGTGATACACATTCAAAGAGTTTCATCTGGGCCTTCTGTGACCTCACTTTTCAAACCCCCTGGTTACCAATCCGCCATACCCTATATGGTTGTACTTTTAAAACCGGGTCGCGTGCCAATAGTCAAACAGCCACTCATTTGTTTGGAGCCAGAAAACAAACTTGGAGGTGGACCAGTCTCCCCGGAGTGCCCCAGCTTGAGGTCCCAACCTCAAGGCAGACCAGATTACACTCCCGACTTAGAAATCCCAGTTTGACATGTTTTCAAAGGGACTCAATTAAGATGCTATTCATTTCTGAAAGGTGATACATTTCACAACTGGTTTAACTTTCTTCAAATTCTAGGTGAGCTAGGTAACAAAGAAACAAGAGATTATTAGAGGTCTCAGAGCCAAGCACATTCATATCCAGCCAATCAGCGTTGACAAGTAGAAAAAGACTGGCTGGAGGTGAGTCAGCACTGTTTCCTGGGCCCACCTCTCTTGAGGTTTCCATCAGAATGGAAGAAGCAATGGAGGTCTTACATTTTCAAAGGAAGGCATGTCCTCAAGGGACTGGGTTCTCCTGATTATTAAAAGAGAACACTGAACTATGGTCCCTTTCTGCAGTAATTTTTCTAATACTCTATACCAGCTACAACACTACCCTGATCAAGTACCTACAAAGTAAGTCCACTGGGTATTATGAAAATTAACTGGAAAAATAAACATAAGCGACTGCGAGAGAGAAATAAGACTGAGACTACAATGCCAAGCGAGCGGTGACACAAAGCCCACCCTAAATTCTAGATTAAAGCATCTCAGTGCTCCAGGCTCTAAGGGTCGTCCAGCACATCCATTTCCTTCAGCTAACAGCAATTACAGCTGTGGCTCTGGGGCCACAGTCCACTAATTCAAGGTAGGCCAGGGACACTAGAGGCTCTTACGACGAAGGTCAGAGTTTAGTTTGGAGGTCAGACCTCGTGACCACCCTACCCTTTATGGGACCTTTGAACCTTGGCGATAGGGGCGGTTCCGGAGAGAGGAAATGAGCAGGCTCATGTGGCAGTGAGCCAGCCAGGAAGCATAAAGGAATTCTGCAGCAACCAAGGAGGCAGGTGGCGCCCATCTGGGCAACTCAGCAGGCTCCGGGTTGCTCCAGCTCCACCCACAGCAGGAATCTGAAAATCAAGGGCCTTGCAAATGAATGGAGTTGTCACTTTGCCAGCTGAAACCTAATTTGAACAGAGGACAAAGTCTCAAGAAAATAAAAAATGTCTGTAGACCAGCACTCCAAGAAAAATTATCAGAAGCAAGCTTATCCAAATAATACATGGTGTCTTCTTCCTTGCAAATTATAATATGGAGTCTAAGTTACCAACATATAATAAAAGGAGATTTAAAAGCAACTTAGGCTCTATGTTTTCAGGCAACACAGAGTTAAAGAGTATAGATGACAACAACTTCCTTATTCAGGATGACAATGTCCAGGGAGACAATCACATTAACTCCTTTAAAGCCAGGATTTGTAAGTCCTCAGTTCTTGCTCACTGTAGCCTTACTAATGCACTAGTCCAAACACATCTGTATAGCTCTCTCTTGTACCATCTGAGGTACAGGGATGGCACCACAGATATAAGGAGAGAATAGGCAGTCCTTCTAAGACAGATGTCCAAACCATGAATGTTTGGGTTTCTTAATTTTTTTAATTAATTAATTTTTTTTTTTAAATTTTTTTTAGCTGAGCCATCCTGCCACCTGTTGGCAGCTCAGCAGCAGCTCAGCTCAGGCTGGGAATTGAACCGGCGACCCTATTGCTCAGAGCTCGCACTCTTTAGCGAGCTCTTAACCAACTGAGCCACTCAGCTGGCCCCAATGTTTGTTTTTTTTTAAATAGAGAAACTTGGAAGCCTGAGGGAGCCACAACAAGTTAAACTGTTTTAAATCACTCTTGTTTCCATTAAATCAATCCACTCCGTCTTCCAGAATTTTCCTCCCCTCCGTCTTACACTCCTCTCAAGATGGCTCTTTTGATTAAGTTTGTTCATAGCCCTTAAAAGGCCTGGCTGAAGTACCAAGTGTACAAGGACTTGTTCTTCTGCCACAGGCAATCCATGATGAAGAACAAAAAAAGATACCCGTCCGCTGCGGTCCGTTCTCAGAAGGACAATGATATATGCAGAAAACGGGCACATGAAGAACACTTACATATCCAGCTCCACCTTAGGAGCCACTTCTTTCACAAGTGCAGCCCAAGGTGTTGGTTTTATCTGAGGAATCACCTTCGTCCTTCCTACCAAGGAGGTGAAAGTACTCTGGAGTAATTAAGATATGTGAGAGCAATTCAAATAAAAATCGGGTGGATTAGTACCTTGAAGAGCTTCCACAAAAGCAATTTCTGAAGATACTCTTTTCTATAAAAATCCTCTCCTGCCCTCCACCTTAGTGGTCGATGGGATGAGAAACACAGCAGTCACAGGGGGAATGTCAGGGACACAAGGTTGGTTAGTCAGAGGCTTGGGGTGAGTCAGGCAACACCCAAAGAAAGACCAGCAGGGTAGAGGCCAGGAAGGCAGACCCCCGGCAAGAAGAATGCCCAGC
>NW_017731401.1:800158-802801 GCF_001890085.2 Hipposideros armiger | reverse complement strand
CCAGGGGCAGCGCTTAGTGCAGAGGCTGAGGAAGGATCGTCCTCAGGTCTGTCTGATTTGAAGCCGATTCCGCCAAGAAAGAAGGGAAAACCTGCAGATGGGGACAGGGGACGCAGGCTGAGACCCTCAGGCATGCACATCATGGGCTTCTGGAAGCTTAGTTGTTTTGATAAACAGTATTCAACCTGAATTTTGGAGGGTGAAGTGCGAATACAACTAGCAATTTATTAGAGAATTTGTAATCTCGCCAGGACCACAGAGAAATAGTTTAAAAATTAGAAACTATATGCCAAGCATTAACAAGATCACTAAATAAATACCTTCAGGTCTCAAGAGGGACCAGGAGCTGTTAACATAAAACCCAGAGAAAAGTTTAATTGAAAAAACAGTCAGAGGAAAAAACATATCAAGCATGACAAACTATGTGCCTAAAGACCAGAAGGAAATATTCCAAAATGTGAACAGTGTTTATACCTAACTGGTGAGGTTTGAGGCGGTGTTTTGTTTTCTGTTCAAAACTTTTATAAAATTTTCAAGAACTTCTCCAAAGTCTGTATGACTTAATCAGGAAGGGAGAAGTGAAATGGGGGGGGGGGGGGGAGGCTTTCATATATAAAAACTAAATAAAATTTAAAAACAGCTTTGGAAACAACAGTAAACACAAAGCAATTCAGCCCTCGGCCAGAATAACTGAACACCCTTTGATGTGTCTACTGCCCCTCGTTGAAGGAGCCACTCTCCAATAAACAACATTGAGAACAGAGGCACCAATGTGGCAAAGCTATCCATTCCCCTGAAGGATGACAGACAACAGCACTTACAAGGATCAACGTATGGAGGCTGCTACACAGCAAACTGCAGGTCTCCTAGGTAAAAATAGGTCGTGGTGATTTGGCAAATAAAACGGCTTCTCTAGTCATTAAACACTAAAATATACCGCTATTGCCAACAACTGCCGCGAGAAAAGGTAGGGTTTTTGTTTTTTTTTAACATCACCCTATCAGTGCACCAATTGATAGATAAAAGCTACCCCTCCAGTTGCCCTGGAAACTGACCTGCCAGGAATTTTATTTTATTTTATTTTGGTAACTTACAGCAATTTAAATTTTTTGTGTCGTGCACAAGTGTTTGTGTTGCTTGTTTAACCTGTGGGTTCGCACACCCTGCAGCTCTGTTTTCCTCCTGGTGTGCGCAGGAAGTCCAAGTCCCGGAGGAAGTGCCCTCCCGCCCCACCTTTCCTCAGCGCTGGGGGTCAGCGACCCGGCCAGCACTAACCCCCCACAACCCGGGCCAGGTGAGGGGTGGGGGGACGAGGGGTGGAGGGACAAGGAGAGGGGCAGCTCAGCTGGGAAGTGTGGACGGGAAACCGGCTAAAAGTAAAATGTGATTTGCAGCGGAAGAAGAGAAACTCAATTTCATTTAATGAACTTATTAGCATCAGGGGTCTGGCACAAAGCATGTGGACCACGTTGTGAGGACGCGGCTTCACAGCTGTACTTCACTAAGGAGCTGGACAGGAAGCAAGTAGCAGACACCGCAAGAGGAGGGTCACCAGCGTACCACACAGGATGTGCCCCCGCTTCGAGCTGCATCCTTAGCCCCTGAAACAACAGCTTCCCTGAGGGCGTGGGGAACCGCCTTATCCAGCCCTTCTAAGGAAGCGCGTAGACAAGGACTACAGCACATCTGGCACATGCTGGGCCAGAGCCCTCACACAAGGATGTGGCTGTGTCACCTTTTTCACCCCTTCCCTTAGACCACCACTTCCACGTGCCCAGGAGCTTCTGCATAAAGTCCTCCAAAGTGCGTATCAAAACAACTTTTAAAACAGCCACTTAAAGAATGCCCTAGAAAAGAAATGAGACTATTTCGAATTGAAAGGTATTTGGTTCCCCAAGGTGACACTAGCCACGTGGTTGAACTCCTGACTCCAAGATCCATTCCAGGTGTCACACAAGTTTTTCTAGGGTGCGTGTGACTTTTAAAATTCTTTCCATGTAGGACTTCACTTCCTTGGGAACAATTTTTTTTTCTCCTTCCAAAAGATCAAAATTAAAAGAGTCCACTTCCAAGTCTCACTCTGAGAACTGACCCCTAATCCCCAAATTTTCTCTGAGGCTCCAAGCCTAGATGAAAAAGAAAGAACAAAGGGATAGGAAAATGCCCCAGGTTGGCTGGGCACTAGCTGCATTACTGATGATGAGGAAATGGAGGCCAAACACTGGCCCAGGTTATTCAACAAGTTAGATCTAATGCAAGCCTCCCAAGAGCTCTTGAGGTAGAAATTTTAACCCTACTGTGTTGAGGCATAAACCAAGGTCAAGGTCACGTAAGTAGTGACCATGAGGCCTGGCCAACTCCAAAACCGTCTTTTCTATCCATACTGAATGGCCTCTAAAGTCCAGGAGAAAAATCTGTTGCCAACTAGCTGTATGATCTCGGGAAAGTGTATAACCTTTCCTGGTGTCTGTTTATTTATTTGTTTATTTATTAATTTATTTTTTTTTTACTTCTTAATAGGGAAGGCAGGCTTCCTCTCTTCACCCCATCAATCTCTCTTCCCCTTCAAGGACAGAATCAGAAAGTCTGCGTGTGTGCATAGCCAGCTCCTCCCTCTGTCCTCCCTTGGGGGGGGGGGGGGGG
>NW_017731401.1:774580-799857 GCF_001890085.2 Hipposideros armiger | reverse complement strand
GACTCCCTTCTCACAAGAACCTGTAATAGAACACACACACACACACACACACACACACACACACACACACACACACACACACACACACACACACCCAACAGAAAAAAACATTGTTCCTCAACTGAGACAGGTACACCACATTTTTCAAAGCACAGATATTGTTTTAAAAACACAAACAGGCCTTAGAAATGCCCAGTGCCATCTAGGCTCAAGCAGGGGAAAGGATGGTAGTGGCTGCCATCCACCCCACCCCCCAACCCCACATGCCCATCTGGCAAAGGGCTTCTGTTACCACACCCTGACCTTGTCAACACTTCCCTCCTGGCCACGCCCATCTCTACCAGTTTCTCTCCCACTTTCTTTTCTGTCCCCAGCTTCCTTAATTTTCACATGAAAAGATAAGGCTCTTTGTGTACACCCCCAACAAATAATATTTTCTTTGGTTTCTGCCTAGTATGTAGACCAATTTTGGCATGTGACAAGTATTTGTTAAGCACTTAAATATTTAGCAAATAGCTGTGGGAGGCACTAGAACAATGAACAGAGCACAGGCTCTGCCCTTCGCCACAGCAGCGGGGCATAAAAGGTGGTGCTAAAGGAGGGTACAGTGACAGGTGGTACAGAGGGAGCCCAGCAGAGAAAACCCTCAGGAAGGGTCCCAAGAGGCGGCGAGAGCTAAGCTGGAACCTGCCTCAGTGATTTGCAAATTATGTTGTGAAAGGGTATTTTTAGTGTTTCAGTGAACCATCTGAACTTCTCAGTAGGAAAGAAGGGATGGAGGAAGGAAGGAAAGAAGGAAACCATTTGAAATTTATTATAGGAGAAAAAATGTTTGCCTACTTTTTGCCTCATTTCTTTCACCCTAAAACCAAAAATAAACAACTGACATTCTGTAACTAATTCCATTCTATGCCTAAACCACCGCATTAGCTTAGTACTTAGAGAAGAAAGTTGCCTGCAGCTGTTATTTTTCACGTTTCTTGAGAAAACATTATAAAACATTGAACAATGTAAAACATATATGAGCAATAGGCAATACATTAGCACAAAATGGTAAGTTTCCTTCCCTTCCCAACGCCACCCAAGAATGGGCTCCAACATTTCCTGGCCCAGGAGCAACCCTAAGCCACCTTAGCCTCTTGAAAACCCTCTGACTAGCCCGGCCTAAGGCCAAACCAGATTCCAAAGTTGGTGATGGAAGTTCCAGCAAGCTCGGCTTTCACTATGCACAACAGCACCTGCTTATTTTCTGCAAAAATACATCAGTCTTGGAGATCTTGGCTGCAATATCCAAAGCCCTGCCACTCCTTTTTAAGATGTTCCTAATTCAGCCTCCTTTTCCTGAAAACACCCACAAGGAACTAGATTCCCCTCACCCTTCGATTCCTGCCAGTCGGCAAATCTGCAAGAAAAACCCACCACCCACTTTCAAATGCTCACTGCTATCATACTTGTGCGTTCACATTTTCCCCATTCATTCCATAGAAATTAATGAGTGCCTGGTGCTGTGCAAAGTGCTTCGGGAAGCTGCAAGCACAGACCCTGCCCTTAAGGAGCTCAGCGTAGGGAAAAGGACGGGGATAACAGTCAGTGCTGGCTAGTTCCTTTGGCAAGAACTCCATTCAGCAAACACTTACTGTGCATGTTCCTATGTGTCAGGCACTAGGGCAAATGTGGTTCCTGGTCCCAGTGAATCCCATCCCTGTGTAGGAAGTGAGCTTTATTTATTTTTGCAGAACCATTTCTAAATTGCAGACATAACACTCTACCCCTACATCCTTAAGCATGAATCTCTGAATAATAATGACTTTCTCCTACATAATCAAAACACCCTTATCATACCTAAGAAAATCAATAACAATTATTTAGCATCATTGAATATCCATCCCATATTCTGAGTTCCCAACCTGGCCCAAAAATATCTTTCATAGCTTTTTTTGATTCAATCAAGGTTCTCATATTTGTTTGCTATGTCTCTTTGGTCTTATTTTAAAACACTGACATCAACATAACTTCACTCCACAGTCCCTAAAATGTCAACATTCAAAGATAGGAAACATGGGGCCAGCCGAGTGGCGCATTGCTTGAGAGCTGGCTTGGGACGCCAGAGGGCCCTGGTTCGGATCCCACATATGAGGGCCAGTGACACTGCCCTCCACAGCTAAGATGCTGAACAACAGCTCAACCTGGAGCTGGGCTGCCATGAGTCGACGGCGACGGGCAGGTGGGTTGCCATGGGCTGCTGTGTGTAGCCAGCAGCCAGCGTGAGCAGCCAGCAGCCGCTGTGAGCGGCCGTCCAGAGGCCGGCAACTGATCTGCCTCACCCGGGAAAAGCGCAATGATGATGCCAACTTGGGCCAGTGGGGCGACGTCCTCCACGGCTGGACTGAGGAGCAAAGGGATAGCAACTTGTCTGTTCCCCTCCCCCAACTCCCCAACAAAAATCTTAAAAATATATATATATATATAGGAAATACGCATAAATATAATGGGAGAAAAGTAATTTACTCTAGAACTTAAAATTTTCATTTCCAGGTAACTGGAGTATTTATTGGGTGTATCAAAAGTTCTAAATTGCTAAGTGAAAAGATGGTCAACTACTGATTCACCACAAGTTCCCAGCTGCCTGGAGAACCTCAACATCAGGAATCCCAAAGGAAAGAAAAGGGAGGGGAGAGGAGGAAAGGGGAATCTGATAGAAATCACAAAAGTCTCAGCCTACCCAGGGTGTCGATGACCAAACTATCTGTTGCGGTTTTCCAGCCTATTTCATTCCCTGCAAAACAGAGCTTAGAGGCTGGACTCTCGTTCCTGTGGGAACTGAGAATAATCAATCAGCAAGTAAGCCAGGTGAACAGATCAACTTAGAAGAAAGCAAAGTTAGAAACTTCGGGACTTTTCAAGAAGACTATGCAAATACAGTCATGTGCAGTTTAACGGGACATCTTCTGAAAAATGCATTGTTAGGCAATTTCGTCCTTGAGCGACCATCACAGAGGGCACTTACATAAACCTAGATGGTCTAGCCTACTACACACCTAGACTAGATGGTAGAGGCTATTGCTCCTAGGCTACCAACCTGTATAGCATGTTACCATACAAAACAACACAAGATTAAATCAAATACAAGAGAACATATATGATGCAATCAAGAAACGGTAAACGTAAGATGTATGAGGCTGCTGCCAGCATAACAGGGCATACTGCTTTACAGTAAACTTTTTTTTAGTAAGTAGAAATAGTACTCTAAAATAATGACAAAAAGTATAGCATACTAAATACATAAACCAGTAGCACAGTCATTTATTATCAATTTTTCTGTACTGTACACAATTGTATGTGCTATACTTTTATATGACTGGCAGTGCAGTAGGTTTTGTTTATACCAGCATCACCACAAACACGTGGATGATGCATTTCTCTACAAGATAGAGGAATTGCTCAGCTTCATTATAATCTTATTGGACTACCTTCGTATATATGGTCCTTCCTTGACGGAAAGGTCATTATGTGGTGCAAGACTCTACACCAGACCATTAGGATTTCCATCAGTCAGCATTCAAAGGGTCCATTACATATGCATGAAACATGGTTAGGTGTTGTAGTGACTGGAGGATGAGAGTATGAAGATTAATAAACAGAAACCTCATTCAAATTAGAGCTGAGAGGTCTTATAGAGGAAGCTCTCACACCCTACCACTCAAGGTCAATTACCCCAAACAGGAAGACATGTACTTTCCATCTCCAACAGGAAGATGTTTTTCTACTACACCAGCAGGAGAAAGGGGAAATCTTCTCCTCACCAGGCAACCATTCGGCCAATGAAAGACTATTACAACTCAGCCAATGAAAAGCCACTCCACTTCAAACTCCCAGTTTCCTCCAATGGACTCTGTTTGCAACAGCCCCTTGTTAACTCCCCCTTCCCTCTATAAAAGAAAATACCTCTCTTTTGTTCTCTGGATTTAGCATGGTTTGCCATTAGACTGCATGTGCCCAACTGCAATTCTTTGTTGTTCTCAAATAAACCCACTTTGCTGGAGAAATATCTGGTTGTCCATTTGTTTAAGGTCAACAAGAGACTTGGCTTCTGTCCTGCAAAATGCTGAATTGGTTCAAAAAGAAAGCTCTTACTGCTATCTTTTATAAGCAACCTCCCATGACCTTTAAATCATGTTATCTTGACCAACAAAAAGTGATCTTTTAACATTTTCTTTTCATTACTTTCTAAATCTCTTAATCTCACTTAAGATTCAGTTTCTTGTCAGGAAAATGAACATAAAAAAAATACCTGCCCTCAGACAGTCCTTGTTCAGAGCAATCTTGGGGCCCAGGGCAGACCACTCCAAAATATCCTACAATGGCATATTGATTATTTTTAATTAAAGTTACTTAAGAAACTGCCAGTGCAAGAAGACAAACACCCTGACCTCTCTCTGTCCATCTGAAAGCAGGACATAAATCGCTCATGCGAAAGGTGCCCTCCCTGTACCTGGAAGCTAACAAGAGAGACATCCTTATCACCAGAGTTAAGGGGGAATTTAGGGCCGTAAAGCATATATAAACAAAACTTGTGACTCCTTTACTAATTTAGTACCCAAGCCCACACTTGGCTTAGATTCCTCACTAATGAACACCCAAACCTAAATTTCTTTGTCCTGTCAATTCTTCACAAATGTATTGTTTCTTTGTGTAAAAGATATAAAAGCGGCCTGCTTTGGAGGACTCACTGAACATCATTTTATGGCCTCATGTGCATATGTATTAAATTGCTTTTTCTCCTGTTAATCTGTTTTGTGTCAATTTTATTATTAATCCAGCCACAAAACTCAGACGGGGGAAGGCGGGAATTCTCCCCTCCCAACAGTAACCAAAATAACACTCATAAAGCACTTTACAATGTCTGGCTGGCTACCATCATCATTATTACTACTACTAGTAGTAGTTAATAGTAAATAAAGTTGGTGTTTAGTAATAACATTAAATTAAAATCTAACATTAAAAATTAAAGTTTATCAATTGGGCAAGCAATCTGACTGTAGCTCAAAATCAGTATTAGAAGTGGACTATTTCTGACAGAAGCCAAATCAGATTTAATTTAGCATTTACCTTGTGCCAGACACACAAATATTAATCCATTTAACCATCACAACCTTATGAAACAATAATTATTTCACATGCGAGAAAACTGAGACAGAGAGACTAATCTGCCCAAATTTTATACAACTGATTGAGAGAGAGGCTGATGCTCTAGCCCAGATCCATGCTAATGCTTTCCACTAGACTTCATTGCTTTTCTGATTTTAGATGATTTAGCGCACAAAATACCATAATCAACAGAGAGCCATGTAACTCAATTCTGGACCTCTGATTTTTTTAGGGAGAGGAGATATTGCTAGTATTTTCAATGGAGACCTACTATTTTTATTTTTATTTTAAGATTTTATTGGGGAATTGGGGGAGGAGAACAGCGCTGGGGAGTTGGGGGAAGGGGAATAGACAAGTTGCTGTCCTTTTGTTCTTCAGTCTAGTTGTGGAGGATGTTGCTTCACTGGCCAATGTTGGTATCATCATTGCACTCCAGCAGATTGGTCGCCAGCCACCAGATGGCCACTCACGATGGCTGCTGGCCACACACGGTAGCTTATGGCAACCCACTGCAGCAGGAGCTGCAGCCTACACCGTGGCCGGCGACTCACGGCAGCCCAGCTCCAGGTCAAGCTGTTGTTCACCATCTCAGCTGTAGAGGGCAGTGTCACTGGCCCTCATGTGGGATCCAAACCGGGACCCTGCTGCTCAGAGCTGGCGTCCCAAGCCAGCTCCTAACCAACACACCACTCGGCCGGCCCGAGACCTACTATTAAAATGACTTAGTGACCACTGTTAAACTGAGATAAACACACTACATAGGGAAGTGAAATAATTAGCAGTAGCTTCAGTGAAGTTTCTGAAGTGTAATTTTTGATACCAGTAATTAAATCCATAATCCTTAAACTAAAAGGCATCACCAGGAAGTAATGAGAAACTACAGGCGGAAGCCACATAGAGTAAGTTTGCATGCATCCCTGAACGAATGTCTGTATTTTCCAACACCCAAATGTAGTCACTAAACAAGATATGGCTAGAGTTTACGAAAGCACTGTATTTTTTCCCCATTAATCAGGATATACCACACCTTTATTAGACTTCTTATCCTCTTCCCTTTACCCATGTGCATTTTTTAGAAATCTGACTATGCTCTGAGAATGTGTTTCTTCCTTCTGCCTGAGTCACTAGCTAATAACACAAGACAGCCTTTGTGACATACATTACCTTGGTTCCTGCCTTAAAACCGATTCCTCAAAAATGGCCCCAGAAGATGAAACTGGGGAGGAGAGAGAAGGAAATGGGAGAGTTAAAGAAAGAAGTACCAATCTGGGAAAGATTGGGGAAAGGGTGGTCAACTTTGAAGTCTATGTTCCAAATTTGGTGCTTATGTAATTAATGCTTCTAGCCCTGGGCACTTTTTTCATGAAAGTGGCCTGTCTAGTTTCTATTTAAAGCCTTGAGTTTTATAAAAGAAGATATAAATAACAGCTAAAGTGTTAATATAGAATAAATTTATTGAATGTTTGACATTATTCTAAACACTCTCTTTGTATAGCCAAAGGCCACACACACACACACACAACTCATATCCTACCTGCCAGGTTTTCCTTTTTTCCCCTTAGTACTTAACCACTATTTACTATATCCTATAGTAGTTAGGCATTTATCTTTATCATTGCCTCCCCCGCAAGAATCTGAGCTCCCCGAGGGCAGGGATTTTTCTGTTTTGGTTCCAGTACCTAGAACAAGGCCTGGCACACAGGTGGTGCTCAAGAACACTTCTGGTGTTTGAGTGCATAGTGTGTCTATCGAGAGAACTCCCTCTGAGAGGCTGCTCTGCACCAGGTAAATCAAGTCACTTCGTCTAAGAAATGTTACTACCAAGTACGCATGCGTAAACCGAGTTAAACTTGTCACAGCTGCAACTCCACCGAGTAGTGAGTGGTGCAGGAGTCTGAACCCAGTGCCTCCCTCACAAGGGCTCCTTTGATCTACAAAAGCATCCTGATTGTCAAGCCCCTGCCTGAGACACAAACCCAGAAAACACACCTTCACAAGTAAGGGGCTGCTGCAGGATGTTCCGTTAACCAGGACTACGGGATTTCATGTTTAACAAATTCAAAGCAAAGCTCCTTGAGCTCCCTGTGAAAAAGACAGGAAGTATATGGGGTGAGAAAGACCTCCCAAATCCTCCAAATTCAAAACAGGGGAGATAAGGCAGGGAAAGGTCTGCCCCCCCCCACCCCCCAACAAACGCGGCCCCAGACCAGAAAGGACTTAGTATGATGGCTAAAGGCATGTTCCAGGGACAAAGCTTGCTCAAAACAAAACCAACAGCTATCCTGAAAAAGACTGCCTGAAAAGAAGACATTTTCTAAAAAGTCTCCATTTTTTTTACAATTTCCAAGATTTTGGAATTGAGTCTGTATTATTTTATTTACTGGGAAAAATAACATTTTCAATAGAAATTTCCCCGCTTTTGTAAGAAAAAAAAAATGACAGTGTCACCATCTATTTAAAAAAAAAAAGAAAGAAAATTCTGATGTGACCTACTCTTTAAAGATCGAGAAATTAGATGAATGGACAAAGTTTTAACCTTACTTAAGAAATGTGAAGTTGTATTTGTCACTAATATCCCAAGCCAGATTCAGATGGCAGTTTTCTCACAATATTGGCCAACACAAACGCCTCAGTATTCGCATCCTTCAACACAATCATAGCTCTTTAATAGTTTCCTTTAAAATGCCTATTATAATACACTGGCTTCTAAATGGAACCAGTTAATGATAATGGAATTATGAATAAGTGGAGAAAGAAAGGTCACTTTTAGTGTCATTATATTTTCTAGTTTTCCTTTTCTGGGAGAGGGGAGAACAGAAAATAAAGACTGATTTACTTTTATTATAAAATTCGCAAACAAACCTCAGATCAAAAAAAGTACTCCACAAAAACTGATCCATCCCATTTCTTTTTTTTTAAAGCTGAGCCATCCTGCCACCTGTTGGCAGCTCAGCAGTTGCTCAGCTCAGGCTGGGACTCGAACCACTGTTGCTCAGAGCTCAAACTCTTGAGCGAGCTCTTAACCAACTGAGCCACTCGGCCGGCCCTTAATCCCTCCCATCTCTAAAGCCAACTTTTGTGAGTGTGCTCAGGACACAACTCAGAATTCAGCACAAGAGCTAGAAACCCAGTTCTTCCGAGCTTGTCCAGTTTGCTTTTTGACTTTTTCATTAGCAAGAGAATGTCCATGGTTCAGGATTAACTTTGGAGAAAACTAATCTTACCAGGAAATTATTTTATATTTCAAACTGTTCTAAAAATATCACATCCTTGCCCACACTTCACCTCTACTCCACCTCCCTCTCCTCCTCCTCCCCAGTAAAGAATTTATTTAACAGATGAAGACTGACTCTGAGAATGATCTCTCTGTAAAAACATTAACAGGACTATGTATGACATGTGTTTTGAAAATAGGGTCTCTGAGCCCATGGTCACTAACTCACGTGACATTCATGATTCTTTTCCATCATTTGTTAATAAATTAATTCTCACTTATTTATAGACTGCTGTTATAGATTAAACGTTTGTGTCCTCCCAAAGTTCGTATGTGGCAGGCCTAAACCCCCAATGTGGCCTTTGGGAAGTGATTAGATCATGAGGGCTTAGTGCCCTCATAAAAGAGGACCCAGAGACCTTCTGCCGTGTGAGGACACAGCAAAATACTGTTGTGAACAAGGAAGTGGGCCACCACCAGACAGGGAATCTGCCAGCCCCTTGCTCTTGGACTTCCAAAACTCCAGAACTGTGAGAAATAAATTTCTATGGTTTACAGGCTACTAAGTCTATAATAGTGTGTTATGGCAGCCCAGATGGACTAAGACGCTCTGTAAACATGCCTTGTTTACAAACAAAATACACACTTGTATTAGAGATTCCTCCACTGACTAGCCCACCAGTTCCTTAAGGAACTAGATGTGTCTTTCTTCTGTTGCCTCGGGAAACAGTGGCCATCAGTTTGCCTCCCCCTCATCCTGGTGACTCCTCACCAAGACTGCGCACAGTTCTGGCACCACGAAGATTTCTCTCATCCATGAAGAATTTTTAGGCTGTAACAAGTCATCTTCTTCAGAGACATTCTCTTTTTAAAGAGTACGTCTGCAGGTATCAAATTTCAGCCACATGTTGATTGAACTACTTTAAATTAGGGTTCCAGACATGTCACTGTCGCCCACCAAATACTACCTAAATAATGCCACCCACACTTCCTACCACAGATGAGCACAATGCAATGTGACCGTTTTTTTTTTTTTTTAAGCAAATGCATCTCTCCCAATCTCCCTCTGAATTATAAGTGCCCTGGAGGCACACTTTTACCCTTCCCCCTCAGTGGCAAGCTCCGTTTCTGGAATTCAAGAGATGGTCCCTCAGTGACTAGAACAAGGGTAGAGCAGGTAGGGGTCTCAATAAGCATCCTGATTGTCCTTCATACACTCAGGACAGCAGCAGAGGTGAGGTGAAAAAAGGTGCCCAGTCTGGGAATCCAAATACTCTGCCCCATCCTCTTTTCCTTTAAATGGTTTTACTTCGTGGTTAGTTATACATAATATACAATTTACATTCAAATCATTTTTAAATGTACAGTTCAGGGGCATTAAGTAGGTTCACATAGTTCTGCAACCATCCCCACCATCTATCTCCAGGACTTCTTCATCTTCCCTTACTGAAACGCTGTGTTCATTAAATGAATGCCTTCCCATTTCCTGCTCCCACCCCACCCAGCAACCGCCATTCTCTGCCAGTGATTCTGACCACTCATGTAAGTGGAATCATACAATATTTGACCTTTTGTGGCTGGCTTATTTCACTCAGCATAATGTCTTCAAGGTTCATCCATCTGTAGCACGTGCCAGAATTTTACTCTTTATTTTATTTAGACTACCACTCTGTTGACAACCTAGAATGGTCCACAGATTAAAGGAGCACTATCAGGAAATCCCACACTTTCCACCAGGCAGGCCGGCCCATTTCTCTGGTCAGTTTTCGCCTGAGTGGGCCTTCAGAACGATTTTTCTTATCTCCGGGCTTACAGACTCAGGCTTTTGTAAACAATTTTCACCACACAAGTTCAGCATTTCCCCACCACCAGGAGATAGAGCGTTCGGCCTTCTTTATCTTTCATTTCAACTGCTTTGGGAGATCTGGAGAATGGAAAGAGGAACACAGAAATCACAACTATGGAATCTTCTCTGCAGTGCAAATTCATTAGGAAGATCTCTTTTTTAAACATCATTATTGAGATATAACTCACATACCATAAAATTCATCCATTTGAAGTTTACAATTCAATGGTTTTAGTATATTCAGCAAGTTGTACAACCGTCACCACCATCTAAGTTTACAACATTTTCATCAACCCAAAAAGTAACGCTGTACACCGATTAGTAGTTGCACCCCTCTCCTTCCCATTAATTTCAATCTTAACGTTTATATCTATTTGATAGTCGTATACTTTTTCTACAACTCCTAAAGTACTCAAAAGTCTGATAATTACTTGTCCAGTACTGTCAAATACATATACAGCGGGTGCCAAAAAAATGTGTACACATTTTAAGAAAGAAAAAACTATTAAAATTGTAATACTCAATATATACTGATAACAAAAGATGAATACAGGGGGCCGGCCGAATGGCATGTTGGTTAAGAGCTGGCTTGGGATGCCAGCTCTGTGCAGCAGGGCCCTGGTTCGGATCCCACATGAGGGCCAGTGACACTGCCCTCTACAGCTAAGATGCTGAACAACAGCTCGACCTGGAGCTGGGCTGCCGTGAGTCACGGGCGACGGTGTAGGCTGCAGCCCCTGCTGCAGTGGGCTCCCATAAGCTACCGTGTGTGGCCGGCAGCCAGCGTGAGCGGCCAGCAGCCGGTGTGAGCTGTCAAGAGCTGCTGTGAGCGGCGGTCCAGAGGCCAGTGAGCGACTGCCTCACCCGGGAAGAGCGCAATGATAATACCAACACGGGCCATTAAATGGCGTCCTCCACAACTAGACTGAAGAACAAAAGAACAGCAACTTGTCTGCTCCCCTTCCCCGATTCCCCAACACTGTTCCCCTCTCCCAATTCCCCAATAAAATCTTTAAAAAAAAAAAAAAAGATGAATACAAGTCACATTTAACTTCTTCAATTACAAGAGGTACTCCAAGTGGTTACCATCAGCGTCCAGACACTTCTGATTATAGTGAGCTACTACTTAAGCAATGTTGACCCACGTGTCCACTTGTGTGTATATATATATATATATATATATATATATATATATATATATATATTTTAACACCCCCAAATGGTACCCCTGGTATACATGTACCACAAAATAACCTCGAAAATAATTCTTTCCAGTAAACATTGTGTTCAGAAATTTTGTTACTACGCATATCCCAAGATCTTGTTCTCCTCCAGTAACTTGAGATCTCAGGTAGGATTAAAATAATTTATGTTTTTTAAAAAAGTAGCTTATGTGCCTAAAACAGCAACATTTTCTTATTTTGTTTTGTCCTGTTTACAATTAAACGTTTTTAAAGTAACAGTGGCTAAGATACGCATTTCAGGAGGGGACTCCTCCCCAGGGATCTTCTCTGTCCCCAGCCTCCCCACCACCATGGAGACTAGATCTGCCCACCTGTTCTGTAGTGATTCCTGCCTCTCTCCCATCAAAACGACACGTACAGGCTGTGTGTGTGTGTGTGTGTGTGTGTGTTTTCTTTTGTTTTAATTCTAATGCTGCGTCCTCTTAAATGAAGCAATAGCAAAGAAATAGAATATCATGAGCTTTTTTTTAAAAAAGGGATAACTTATTTACTTATCACAGAGAGCTAAATACTAATTTAAAAATTTGTGAGCATGATGTAGATTTGAAAGCCTCTATGGATCTATCCCTGTGTTGCGTAGAGGAAAGCCCGTGCTTCATCCATAAACCAGTTTTGAATTAAAGATCTCACCTTGCTTTCATTTCACCTTGGAGCGGATTTTTCCTGGGACAGGTACTGGTGTCACTAGTTCTCGACAGTCAGTAAATCATAGCATAAGTAGTTTTTTTAATAACACTCACAGAAGTCAATGCAATGGCAAGGGAAAACATGACTGCAATCGTTCACTTGGAAATGAGAGAAGGCAATCTTGGTGAATTAGTTCCAGGAGGAATGTAGAGTTTTCATTAAAAATTAGACTATTGGCAAGATTACTGTACCAAGGTAGAAATGACTCCTCCCAATGCTACTAAATTGATTTTAGTGGGATTGGGGAGAACTGGCAATCTGACACTAGGGCAACAATCTCCTTCTCCAAAATGAACTTGCTCGTGATCTAACGAAGGCATTCCACTACCAACTGCCCTCCACCAACCTAGTGATTCCTGAGGTTGAACCTGAGCTGGGGTCCACGGTCACCATCCTCGGACACCACTCTAGATATGCTACCTACCGGTTGGTTGCTGAAGATAGCAAGATAAAGAATTACACTGAGATTTGTATACTGAAACAGTCAGTTTTCCAAGTACCGCACTATCAGGAAATATAAGTATGTGACTACTGTGGTAACCCTGACATAATCCCATCATATATTCAAGAAACTCTCCTAGAGGTCAGAGGAAGCAAACGACAACATTAAGTGAAGAGTAAGAAGTCCTCATTCATCTCAGTGTTGGATGCTCCCTCAGTTGGAGGGATGCTCAAATACCAGCCGAGAAAATCATCTGTTTTCCTCTACAAAATAGACATAATGCCTGTAAAACCGTGGCCCAAGGATGTGTTTTAAAGAAGTCTGAGTTCCTGTCAAGAAGAAAGCACTGTGCTATACAGCACATGCTGAAAGATACAGAAAGTTTACAAGTGGACAGCGTCTAAAGAAATCACAGACCTGGTACTAGAAAGCAAAGTAAAAATATATCATCTATTCAGAAAATTACATCATTCAAGAAACCATAAGATGCAATGTTTATTTTGCCATTAGCACCTCAGCCCTCTAATTTAGAGCTAAGATACCACCCTTCCTCACCCATTCAATAAGTAAAGGAAATTGCTGATATCTGGGGAAGCATGGTAATCTAGTATGTAACCAACAGGTCTGCTGCCATAAATCTTAAAAGGACTGCCTTAGCACCTCCAATAATTCAGAATAAGAATGTTTTCACAATTGATACATAGCACCAAGTCTACAGTTAAACATTAAATGGCACCTTAAAAATAACTTCTTAATATAGTCATGTCAAGACACCGTGGTCATTACCTTTTCTATTGCCTCTCCATATATCCTGGGCCTTAAATCGGATAAGCTGCCCAAGTTCCCAACATTTAGTCAGCCGTTTAAAAAAAAAAAAAAAAAAAAAAGGGGGCACCAGAGAGGCACAGCCTGTTAGGAGAATGCTTGTTCTATTATTAGACTTCAGTGTATGAAATGCAGTAACATGTCCTTAATAAGTTCGCTCTGTATATGGTTATAGTGCACTTTCAAACACCAACGCCAGATCTATTTATATCAAATGCAGCAAAGCACATATAGCAAATACCTCTTGGAAGCCACTCGGGAAGCATATCAGAAATGAGTGTTAGTGGCAGTAGAGACATAAGGCCATGCAAACAGTCTCACATGCCCGATCCTAAAGTGTACAGAACAGCATGACTAAAAGTAAATACTCAGTACAGGGACTTTCCAATGGCTGTGATATATTTCAAGCAAAAATGTGTAAGCAGCAATATGAAACACCCGACACAATAAATCATGTTAGTGAAACTGCTTCTTTAAGGTGCAGGAAAAGGCAAGACCCCCCTAAACTTCCTTTTCTAGCAAACATCTCCTGGAATGAAAAGTCAATCTTTTTTTTTTTTTTTTATAAAGCATGCCAAGGACAACTCATTATCCAGGCACTGATTAAATATTAGAATCTAGTCTTATCTGTCAGCTCATAACTGAACACATTATGGGAGTCACGTGATAGAAGACACCAGGCAGGGCTGCCTCGGCCTGGCTTTCAGGCACTGCTTCCTTCTTGGAGAGGATCAAATTTGCTTAACAACTTGGCAAAATCGGCAGGCACCTGGGAGGGTGGGCCAAATAACACAGTTAAGATCCACTGACTGAAAGAGTAGGAAGAATCCAAGATGAACTGAAGATACACTTTAGATCTGTACTTGGGATCCCTCCACTCTCCCCGCCAAAAAATTAAATAAATAAATGTAGAAGTGTATTATCTACCTAACCCTAACAAGAGTACTAAATGGTCCCACTCTATTTTGTGCTGATTAGATGCCTAAATTTGGGGACGCCTTATTTAAAGAGCAATGATGGCAAGGTAGAACAGTTTAAAGGGGATCAGAATGAAGGCTCTGAAAATTACACAGAGTACACAGAGTTTAGGGTGGGGAAAAGGAACGCTGGGGAGGTGTGAAAACTCTCTTTATAACCACAAAGAGTATCTCGTATATAGGGAGAACTAGCCTTTTGCTCCCGGCAAGGCCCACTAGTTGAAAGTTATACGAGGAGGCAGTTGGCTTATTTCACCAAAAAGCTTCTCAGGTCGGCAAAACTTTCCAAAAATGGCTTCCTGGGAAGTTGGCAAGCTCTTTGTTCTGGAAGGGTTTAAGCAGGGACAGCATGACCACTTTGGAAACAAGACCTTTTGGGGACATTTAACACTGCTCCCTTGGCCGCCCAGACAGAATTTCAGTCTTCTGATTCTCCTGCCCCTGAGATGTGAATGTGTCCTGACAGGGGTACCCTAGGCCCATTTTGTTCTGATTCTTAACCTGCAGGGTAGGGAGGGAAAGCACATTAAAATAAGCCGAGACAATTTTTTAAATCCAGGTAGCTGCTGCAACCCCAGCGCCACCAGGACCACCAATCAGAAGCTCTGAGGTTGGCCCAGGCCGGTGTATCTTCAAGAGTCTTCTGAGTGATTCTGACACCCACCCTTGGTTAGTAGCCCCCCCCCACTTGAGAGCTCTAGCCAGGAGCCCACATCCACTCCCACTGCTCCTACCACCAGTTTTCTGTCTACTTCCCCAGTCCCAGACCACCCTCCTAACCTTCAGTCTCACATGGCAGATACCCTATTGCAATGCCATGCCACTGCCCAACTAGACTTCCCAAAGCCGCATGGCCAGACGTTCAAAACGGAGCATCCGTGACCTAGTTGTGATCTGGGGGTACCTAACCTCCAAGTTTATGCCTGTCACACATTTCATGCCCCCATAGAACACAAGTACCTGCAATTTGGGGCACAGTTTCCATCCCCTAACCGATGGCCCAACCTCCAGTGCCCACATGTCTGAGGTCCAGCCACTTTTCAAGACATAGGTCAAATACCTCCTACAAAAAGCCTGGTACCTCGACAGCCACAGCACTTCATCAGGACCTTTCCTCTGTACTTTCTATTCATGGTCCCCATTTACATTTCTAATTTTAGGTATTGCAAGAACACGATTAAAGACTGGACCTATTTCCCATTCATTCTGTTTTATACTCCCTGAAGGGACTAAAAACAATTAACCCTGGGAATAAAACAAATATGAGCTTCATTTATCTTTTGGCAGGATGGGGGTGAAGGAGGGGAACGCTCAGTAAAAGAGAAATTGTGTTCGTAAATCATAACTATGTAGAGATCTATCATTCAGTTAATTATTGACAAACTAGTACTCATAAGGAGGGAGTCTAATTTCTTCCTTTGTAATTAGATAGACTTATTAAATTAGATTAAAATTTCAGCTTCTGCCCTTACTACTGGATAAAACTTGGCCAGATTTTTAACCTCTCAGGGCTTTAGTTTCCTCATCTGTAAAATGGGAATCATAAGCCCTCATTGGGTTGTGATGGGGAGCAAATGAGCTAAGAAATGCAAATCACTTAGCACAGACTGATCCAGAAAAGGTCCTTAACTAACGCTGTAATAAGTATTGTTGGATTTGTCAAATTGTTACTGGGTCACAGGCATTTTTTTTTTCTGGGTCTTTCACTTCATTTCAACATAAGAAATGGAGAGAGGAGAAATCAAACACTGATTTCTTCTGAGGTATGAGGTTTCCTATAGGAATTTGAAGTGATTTTTTAAAAAAATATTTCAACATGAAAATAAGGGGAGTGTGAATGATGAGTCTCTAATCCTGGAAAAACATAAACATACTTGGAACAGAACTTTGACACAGTTGGCTGAAAGCAAAAGTGCATGCATGGGCAGGGTCCAACCAATTATTTTTGGTTGTTGATAAAACAATCACAACATCTAAGTTGCTGAGCAAAGCCTTACGGCCAGCTGTGTACTGGTAATTTATCTTCATCCCATCCAAGTCACACCAATCAACAACCTTCTCCCAAGCTCCCTATTTGAAGATGCAATTCAAGTTCAAACACCTAAGAAAGATTGTTGGAAAGGATGTGGAGCAAATGACTCTCATACATTGCCGGTGGGCACACACCCTGGTCTAACCAGGTTGGAAAACATAATAACAGTTGTCCCCCTTATCCAGGGGGGATACACTTCAAGACTCCCAGTGGATGCCTGAACCTGTGGATAGCACTGAGCTGTATATACACTTTGTTTTTTCCTATATGTACATACCTATGATAAAGTTTAATTTATAAATTAGGCACAGTAAGGAGGTTGACAATGACTAATAATAAAATAGAACAATTATAACAATATACTGTAATACAAGTTATGTGAGTGTGGTTTCTCTCGCAAAATATCTTATTGTGCTGTACTACACTCACTCTTCTTGTGATGTGAGATGATACAATGCCTATGTGGTGAAATGAAGTGAGGTTCACAGAATGGTACCCAATTTAAAACTTATGAATTGTTTATTTCTGGAATTTTCCATTTATTATTTTCGGACCACAGTTGACCATGGGTAACTAAAAGTTCGAAAACCAAAACAGCGGATAAAGGGCGACTACTGTATCTACTAAAGCCAAGCGTACGCCCACACTACGATGCAGCAATTCACTCCTAGATATCTACTCAAGAGAAATAAGAGCGTATGTCCACCAAAAGGCATGTACTACAACAAGAATGTTCAAAGCAGCTAAAAACAATCCAAATGTTCATCAAGAAAATGGATAAATTATGGCATATTCATACAACGGAATACCACGCAATAAAGAATTACTGACACATGCAACAATGTGGACAAATCAGAGGTCATTCATTACACTGGGCAAACGACATCAGCTGCAAAAAAAATGCATGATTTCATTTACATAAAGTTCAAGATGAGACTGGTTAATTTATGGTGATATAAGTCAGACTAGTGGTTCTAGCCAAGAAGTGTGGAAATCACTGATTAGGAATGAGGGAATCTTCTGGGTGACAAAAACATACTCCATTTTGATCTGGGTGGCAGTTGGGGGGTGGGGACAGTGAGGAGAGAAGACAGAGACATGCATTAAGCTGTATAATTAAGATCTGTTCATTTTCGTTTACACTGGTTTAAATTTTTAAAATTCAAATATCTACACAAATACAAAATGAAGATTCTGTGTCTGAAGGTACAACATGCTCCATTCTTAATCTCAGAAATAAAATTTTCTTTTTTTTTTGTAAGAGATGACAGGATAAGAAGGCTAGTAATGAAAAGTTTTACTTAATAAAACAATATACACCTATAAAGCACACAAAAACTTTCAAAATGAATTTTTCTAAAGAAAGGATCAATTCATTCTAATGTACTCTCTCCTGTAAATGAGGGTGATAATGTAATAGTAGGTACTATCTCATAGGGTTGCTGTGATGATAATTAACTAAGATAATTAAGCACTTAATACAGTACCTATTCATCACTTAATAATTGTTTGACAGATCTGTCCATTTCCTCACTCCCTTTTGGCCCAACCCCCCAAAATTCTCAACCCAACTGGCTTTCAGTATTTGTTGAATAAACTCAGAGAAGCTCTCTCAAAGCATGCAAACCATAAACAATTCCCACCTGAAGTCATCACACCACACTGTCCAGGCCTGGTTTCTTACACCAGCGTATTCACAAACCTCTGCGCACCCTAAGGTATACTGGAGGCCAGGATAAATATGCCATATATGCCTGAGGCAATCTTACTTAAAATTTAGAGGAAAACATATTTATATTTAAACAGATACTACGAAAACTACATTTGCTAAGATAGCACGTGACACCGCTGAGAAATCTTGAGCTGTCAGCTGCCAGTCAGGTCAAGCTTCACTCCTTGGTCCCTCACTCTGCCCCCACCCCCTCTCCATCTTTCTTTCAGGAACAGTTTTAACAGTATGGGCACAGGAAATGTAGACTTCCTGGCTCTCTACCTTATAAAACTCTAATGAAAGTACTGCTGGCTTTTTACACAATTTTAACTGATGACAGTTTAGGCTATTTCCTTGAATTATAAACACTACTCCATCTGGCTTACCAACCCTGCCGAGCAAAATATTTATTTTCAGCAATGTTAACATGCAAAATTGAATGAACAGGAAACTATAGTTAAGAAAAACAAAATACCACAATAAGATGAACAAACTATATACAATTTTAAAGATACCCTTAGGAAGCTGCATTTGTATGAAAGTGTATTTTTGACACAGCTGCATGCATGCCACAATGAATCTTAATTTTATTTAAATAATTGGTCACTGAAAACAAATGAAACTCTGAGATAAAGTGAAAAATCAAATTGTTCTTTTTAGGATTAACCTGCCAGTAACCTCTCAGTGTTTTTACCCAAAGACCCCAGGATAAAATTTGTATGCCAAAATAAATTCTTTTTTCAATTACAAAAGTAAAACAGGACAATTTTGAGAAAGAAAAAGAACACAGAAGCAAAAAGAAATTATCTTATCAACCAGAGGTAGACCCTTCAGTTTTTTTCTATTTTTTCTATTTAATGATAAACTATACATGGTGTTTAAATCTTTTCCCTTTAAAAATTTCATGAGTATCTGTAGATTGAATACTTTAACAATAGCTAATGTTTGTTGGTCAAGGGTAGAAAGCCACATTTTTATGTAGGATGAATAAGTCTAGAGATCTACGATACAACATTATGGCTATAATACTGTATTGAATACTGGAAATATGCTAAAAGAGTAGATTTCAGGTACTATCATCACAAAAAAAATGGTCACTATGCAAGATGGCATGTTAATTCGCTTGACTAGTAATTATTTCACTATGTATATGTATACCAAATCATCATATTGTGTACCTTAAATATACAAAATTTTTATTTTTTAAAAAGTATGTGTGCATCTCTATATATCATATATATACGTGTATATACGTATATACATATACATATACATATACATATACATATATATATATATATATATATAGTTAATGTTTGAGTATTTACTACAGACCAGGCACATTCTAAGCTTTTTCCATGTAGTAACTTCTTTGATATTCAAAATAACCCAAAGATAGCTGTTTGTTATAATTATCAATTTTATTAAGAAACTTGCCCACACAATATGAAGGCATTTAATACTACTTAATTATATATTTTTAAAGGGTTAAAATGATGAATTTTATATTATGTATATTTTACCAAATTAAAAAAGTAAAAAAAGAAACTTGACCAAGGTCACACAGCTCCAAATAGCAGCACCAGAATTAGAATTCATAGCCTGGATCGAGAACCTGTCCTTTTAACCATTTTACTCTCCAAATAATTTTAAATAGTTTTATGTCTATATTATCTGACAGGTTTAATGTTGAGCCTTTAAACTGTTTCCAAATTTCCCACTTTCAAAAACAATGCTTTGATGAGTCTTCTCACAAAAGATCTTTTTGTGCATCCTTGTTGCGTTTAGGATAAATTTTTAGAAACACAATTGCTAGGTCCGAGGATAAAGCAATTTAAATAACCAGGTGAGCTGTCAACCAGAGCTCATTATGATCAGGAAGCCTAATGTAGTAGAAAAGATAATTTGCAACAAATAATTGTAATGAGATGGCTTTGAGTATAGGGAGAAAAATCACTAGGTAGTCACAAAGGAGACTGGCTACACATGACTAAAGAAATGCTGGTATTCACCAACAGATTAACTGCTTAAATGTCAGTTACCTCTCAAACCCAGTCTTGACAACTGTACAGATGCATAGGAACCCACATCCACAGGATTTCCCATTTGTTCTCCACTTTAACCCTCACCTGCTTTAAAGTCTAAGTCCAAACTAGTGGAAGAGTGAATGGAGGAGAATGTAAAAGTCTCTCCAGAAGCCTCAGACAAACCAGTCTGTGATCTACACTCAATCCACACAAATGCAAAGCTGACCCCTCATTTCTTCATCATAGATGGCAAGGAGATCGTTCATGTTGCATCCCCACAAAAAAGGCTTCTTTCTAGGCTGGCCGAGTGGCTCAGTTGGTTAAGAGTTCACTCAAGAGTGCAAGCTCTGAGCAATAGGGTCGCCGGTTCGATGCCTGGCCCGAGCTGAGCTGCCAACAGGTGGCAGGATGGCTCAGCTTAAAAAAAAAAAAAGTTTCTTTCTGCAATAACACATCACAGAACTTGTGGCCAGGACCCATAAGAAGTAGCTCTTTTAATAATTCCTGTCAGAAGGAAATAAATGTTTGGAGAAGCAACTAAAACCCTACTAGCAAATGGTTTTAGGAACTTATTGAAGAGAGTTACATAAAAGTTATAAAGAAAGATGTGGAGGAAACATGAAGGCTCTGATATTATCAGCCTAAAGCCAGTCCGACGGGTATCTTGGGAACTGCAAACTAAACCTGGGCAGCTTGAGCAGAAAGACTACAATAAGGAACAGAACCCTCTTTCACCCACAGGGAACACACCAGATTCTTTCAAAAAGATCCTGTTGGGATCTATGTCATTCTTCATAATTCGAACACCTACCTATTCCCTTCTACTTGATTGCCTTGAGACATAATGAGCGTTTAGAGAGATAGTCAAATAAATTATAGAAAATTGAAATGCCAGAAAAATGTTATCATCTATTCAAAAGTCTCTCCTGCCCCACTAAGCCACCCTCACTATAACATCAAGTGAGCACTGAGAACCAAAGAAATACAATTTAAAATTTTCTTTTTTAATACAACTTTTCATTGTGGTTCTAGGGGAAGCTATGCAATCATATATTTTTCAATTAAATAGAACTATACATAAATCACAGAAGTTACTGTGAGCCCTGAGAAAGAGGATAACTAGCAAGACGGGCTCCTGGTAGCTAACTGAACTCAAATTTTAAAAACCAGAGCCTAGCAGCCTTAGCGGAGTGAGGCCTAGCCCCAGGGCCACCACCTCACAGCCGTGCTGTTCCACAATTGAGCTGTTCCAGGGCCGTGCTGTATCACAATTGAGCTGTTTGCATGAAATAAAGTTTCCGTCTTCACAGCACCCCAAATTGGGGATTCCTGCCGGCATTAAATTGGTGCCAAGGATCGACCATCAGTTGACATCACAACCCATGAACACATCATAAATATTACTTATTGTGTACCCCATTTCCCCCCAAACCACGAGTTTTCATAGTTACATTATAGGTTCAAGAAAACAGTAGCACGCAATTTAAGAAGAAATAATTTCTTAATCCTCAAACTTCCCATTTTCAAGATGGAACTGAATCACCTACCTAAGGCAGGTGCTACCTAAGGCCAAGGAACATGAAGCTACATTCCCCGCCTTCCCTGTGACTAAGCAAGTCCACTCCTGGGATCGTACGCTACAGGAAGCCTCGCACATGCGCAAAAGGAGACACAGAAAGCTGTTTACTGCAAAGCATTTGTTATAGAGAAAAATGGGAGGAAAAAAACAATTCAAAGTCCATCAACAGGAAAATCGATATGCTACAGTGTATTCAGCAGTTAAAAGAATGAACTGGAGCAACAAGGATCAATGTCAAAAACAAGGTTGAGCAACAGAAGTGACCTACAAAGAAAACATGCAATACAAAACTCCAAGTCTTAAAAGCAGTAAAATAACACTATCGATGATGAATATTTACACAGTCACACTGTGCAAAAGTGTAAAATGGACAATAATTAAAAAAAGAACTGCGAAGAAAGGGGAGAAAATGGGGCCAAGAAGTGATTCCAGGGGCTTCAACAGCTACCTGCAAAGTTTTATGTTTTAAATTGGGTGGTAACAAAACAGGTATGCATACTACTTTTATGTAATTACTGTATTCTGAATTACTTTACAATAGTGAAAAAAATATATTCTTTCCTAACATTTTGACTTGCTTCAAGAAATTCATATTTACTTTGACAATAGTTCAAAAATTTCCTTTCTATTACAATCTTGGACTCTCTCACAGAAAACTCTGATTTGATAACCATGGAGAAAGAATGGAAGGAAACATCCTAGATTAAGAGCTATCCCAATCTCATAGGTATGTTTTGCAGTGTTTCTAGAAAGTAACTACTCACACTACCTATCCGTGGAGATGATCCCTATTAGACACACACGTGATGCTTCTGAAACTAAGTCTTTATATAAAACTCATGATGTTTTTGAGGCAATCTAAACCTTTTCAAAACACACACCAGTGCTTTTTCTACAGAAAAATAAAAGACACTCGCTCTGTCACTGTTTGAGCTTCTATCCTTCCAACATCCAAAAGCCGAGCTTCTAGCACCTTCAGGAGGTATTCCTAATTTAGGTCTACCTCTTTCTATTCAGTCTCCAGGTGCCTACTGGTCAACAGCTGCACAAATGAATAAATCAAGGGTATTTTTATGGGTCTCCTAAATGTATCCATTCTAATCTCTTCTGGGTTGCTCTATGCTCATTTCCACAGCTGTTACAGTTCACAAGTGGCATCATATTATGTTGATCTCCCTATATAATCCCGGAGAGCTCCTTATACCGAAGGAGCAGGACTCATGTAATAAACCCAACTGAATGTAGTACTAAGCTCTGTACATGGTCTCTGCTCAGTAATACTTACTGCAAACAGTTGAGCAATCTCAGTGTGCCAACAAGGGTATAAGTGACTTACTTTAATTTTTGGAACACACCCAGTTCCTTTAAATTTTCTTTCTGATCTGAGAGGAAAACAAAAATGCAGCAATATACAATCAGCTTCTAGAGCTCCTTCATTTACTGCTCCATGAAGCAAATTTCCAAAGCCTCCTAACTACAGACTGCTCTTTCAATTACAAAAAAACATGCAGAAATCTCCAACTTTTTCCAAATTGTGAACCACTCCCATTATAATCATCATAATTTCCACCCATGTTATACATGCACACTTTTTTAGATGACAATGAATGTAATCAGTACAAAAATAAGCATGCTATAAACTAAAAGGTCCTAGGCTTCTTCGGAATGTCCACAGTAAATGTGCAATATATGCAAAACTATATTTTTAGGGATTTCATGGTAAGCCTTCCTGTAAAAGGAGACACTGCCTAGTTCATAACCTGGTCTCCATCATCACCTTCCACTGCTGGTTTTCTGACTCATCCATCCAGGTTTAATGTAACTTTGACCCTATGATTTCCCCTCCCGCTGTCCCTCAACCCTCAGCCCAAGCTCGGTGCACTCGGTGTGAAGTCCTCATCCCGATTGTTGGAAACATGGCCGAGTCACCCTAACTAGACTGCTACTTCCCCCATTCTTTCAACGTGTGGGTTCTCACACCAGGCTGCTCAGTTTCTAATCCTGGTTCCTCTGTTTACCAGCTACTATTTAATCTCTCAGGGCCTCTCTTGTGCAAAGAGAATAAAACCTTGCCTACTTCACTGCATTGGAATGGGGATAAACTGAACCTAGAAAGATAAAATGCATTGTTTGTACGCCATTACCGGGAGCCGTCATTGTTATCAACAATCAGTACGCCCCTTCCATGTGTGTTGACAATGGTTTCTTTATAGTTTAAAAAAACAAAAACAAAAACACAACTTTTTCTGTACTCTGCTCTACTACTCACAAAACCTCACTTCTGACACCAGATATATGGGGCTTTCCCCCATATCGAGTAATTTTCTGTAGACACTACCTGGGTATTCTTACAATGTAACTCCATTCTGGCACTATCTACCTGGGGTCAGTGCAGACCCCAAAGGTTAAAGGGCTCAGTCCCACAAGACTTCCTTCCCATTTCAGACGCCAATGGCAAGTCCAGGTTGTCACCTGTGCTTCAGACTGTTCCCAAGACCCCCAGTTCGGGTTCTGTAATTTGCAACAACGGCCCACAGAATTCAGGAAAGTGCTTTACTTACTATTACCTGCTTACTATAAAAAGGACACAACTCAGGAACAGCCAAAGGGAGAGAGGCACAAGGTAAGGCGCACGGGAAGGGGCTCAGAGCTTCATGCCTCTCCATGGCGCCACCCTCCCAGCACCTCCACGTATTTACCAACCAGGAAGCACTCCAAACCCCTTCAGTAAGGATTTTTATGGAGGGTTCATTATGTAGACATGACTGAAATCACTGACCAATCCAATCTCTGGTCCCTATCCCCTCCCCAGGCCCTTCAATCATGTGGTTGGTTCTTCTGGCAAACAGCCTCCCAATCCTTAGAGGTTTTCAAGTCACCTCATTAACATAAACTCTGGCGTGGCTGAAAGGGGCTTGTTATGAATAACAAAAGGCAGCCTTTCAACTTTTATAGCCCTAACCACTTAGGAAATTCCAAAGGTTTGAGGGGCTCTGTACCAGGAACAAATATATATTTCTTTTTATAAATCACAGTATCACAACGACTCTTTGACTTTCCACTAGACAGCGGGCTCTTGAGGGTAGGAGTACTGGCTTATTATTCTTTGAATCCCCAGAGCCAAACACTGGGTATACAGCAAGTACTCAATAAATTTTTGTTGGTATCATAAAAGCAGGAACAGTAATCTCTCTTCTACAGCCTTAAATCAAAATGGAAGCAGTACAGACAGTTCGACAGAGTAACGGGGGTTGGAAAGAACTCACAATCACACACATCCCTACACAAACTCTAGAACACCCACCAAACAGCGGGAAATCCCACAGATTTAAAGAATTCACTTCTGTTTTAATTAACATTTCTACAGAACAAAAATTTACCTGCTTACGCATTTTAGGAAGAAAAAAAAATGTAGATTTTATGGGAAATTCCAAAGCAAGTTTCTACAAATCAGTATTTAGCCAAATATAAATTGTAATCAGCCTATTTCCCAAAAAGAGATATAAACCACTTTGTTTTTTTTCTTTTTTAAGATTTTTTTTTTT
>NW_017731401.1:750311-773065 GCF_001890085.2 Hipposideros armiger | reverse complement strand
CAATGTCCACCTGCCACTAATTCAAACTCCTGGTCCCCTACTCATCCCCTGTATCCTGTACAGGTTTCCGGATTTAACCCTCCCCACCCACATTCTCCAAGGAGAAGTCATCTTCTTTCTAGGCAGCCCTCTTCCGCTTGTGATCCAAATACCATTCCTTTCACTGGGACGACAAACAGCCTTCTCCTTCAACAATCCCCTCTCCCTCACCTGTATCTTCTCCCCTCGTACCTGCTTTCTTTCCACTCACGTCTCCCATCTAAAAATGATGACAACAGCAGCCCTGCCACCTCCCTCCCTCCACCTTATGGCCTCCTTTCTTTATTAAACTGTGCTTTCCTTCCCAGCCACGCTTCACGGAAGAGCAGCCTACAATCACTTTCCCCCTTTTCCTCCACAGCTAGTCACTCCTCCTCCCACTGCAGTCTGACTTCCACCCTCCGGTTCACTGAGGAGATGCTGTTCCAGGTCTCCGGAGACCTCCTAACGGCTCAACCCCACTCCTTTTTTGGCTTTTCTGCAGCACTTGTCCTGCTGATCAAACCCTTGTTCTGAAGGTGGCGCCCTACCCTACCTCAGCTCCCAGGACACCCACTGTCTCCTGGTTTTCTCCCTGTAGTTCTAGCCACTCGTCTTGGTTATCCCCAGGGACACACCCCTCTTCTTTGCCTACTCCTTAAATGCTGCTATCCTCCATGCTTCTGCTGAAGACCTCATGGCTTCAACAAATCCCCAAGCTCCCTCCCCAGATCAGGTCTACCTTCTCTATCTTCTGGGCGACAAGCCCGGGAAACCTGGATACCCTACAGACATCTCAAATAATACACATACCCAGATTCATTCATTCAGTATTTATTGGCTACCTGAAATCGATACAGTCTGAACTTACCCTCCCTCCCAAATCTGATCTTTCTTCTATATTCCCTTTCTTGGTGAATGACGGCATCCTTCCTGTCGCCCAAGCCAGAAACCCACAATTCATCCCTGACTCCTCTCTCTCACCACCCCAACACCCACATTCAGTGCTACCAAATCCTCCCAGTTCACCAATATCTCCAACCTGGCCTCCTCTCCACTCTATCCCGGCTCTCACTGCCTTCATTCCCCATCTCAGTAACTCAAAAGCCACTGAACCCTGGCTACAACTTACGCCTGAGGTGGACATGAATGGATAGAACATGTTCTGACAGCCACAAAGAATGGTTCAAAATTTCCAAGCAGGTTTTTAATTTTATATTTTTACCTTTTTTGGTGACAAATTATACATCTGGGGGAATCTATTACTTTATAGTTCAGCCCACATTTTCCCTTCTGATCACTAAAATTGTTCAAATCAATAAGTGCCTAAATGAATGGAATGCCTATGGGTACATTTAGAGATAATTCAAATAATGTTTAATAACTGTTAACACTTAGGATCTGGAGACTCAGTGCTTTATTTGCCACAAAATACTAACACAACACTTTACTTCACATAAACCATTCTGACACAATACTCATTTTCGTATGGCCAACATTTCAAATTCAGATGAACACAAAATCTAATAAGCTAGCTAAATCAGGCAGCTCTTATATTACCACATCAAACATTTTCCAAATCTAAAATGCACCACAAATCTCAGGGACACTAGAATGTACTTAACGAAAATAACAGGGGTTGCTAGAAAAATAATTTATGATTTCCATGGCTGAAAACAAAATTTTGTATAATTATGCATGTACGCATGTTCCATCTAGCAAAAAAAAAAAAAAAAAAAAAAGGGCAGAAAACCCCAGACTCTTCAGGTGAAAAGGAACTATTTCAACTAGTCCATATCTTTGAAGTTACAGCTATGTCATTCTAAATTATCAATAATCCCTCAAATGTGTAAGAGCCCAATTTTAAAGAAATATCTTTCCCCACAGGGTCTGATTGAAATAACCTCTTAAGTATACACGAAATTTGAAACAGATGAAAGTTCTAAATGAATTGCTCAGATTAAAAATAATTCTTGGGAAAGACAATGTCTCAATAATAAATCAGATCCACATCATACTCATGACTCATTTAACATGGCGTCTATAAAGCAAAGGTCCCAAGCCCTTAAGATTTTCATTCTTGTCAGGAAGGCAACGGTTAAACATACCTGTAGCAATCAGAGGACAAGACATTATCAGAAATGAGCCTTGCGCTGGGTATTCTAGGACTAAGGAATGGAGAGGCTGACTAAGGCACTCACACAGTGTGGGCAAGAGGGGTGGTTTTATTTAAAACTAAATAAGCCGCACACTTGGATATGTTGTATTAGACAATAGCCTCTGATGTTTTATAATAGGATAACTTGCTAAGAGAAGTTTTCTAGGAACATTTATTTGCCTGGCAAGGGTACGTACAGACCAGCTAAAATCAAGGAGATGCTAAACACAAAAAACTAAATCTTCCCCCCCAAAATGAGTATTTCCTCACTCCCAAATGCTGCACACCAACACACAAATACTTATCCTTCCAGGAAGCACAGTGACTAAACTACCCCCACACTGTCCTAGCATTCTCAGTAAGCAGGTGACTCAGACATTCATCCTGCCCTGAGTTTGAGGAAACGTGGCATTGCTGGTGGGCTTTCTTAAACACTTCTTGACACTGTATTAGTAAGTTCTATAATATAGAAGTTCAGAACAATTAAGTGCTCCCTTTGGCTTGCATAAAACCCATTCTTATTGGCACTATATATGGATGAATTAAACACACCACTTATGACGCGCGCCCCCTCCCTTAATTTCTTTCCCAAGACATTACCACTTTAGGAAAAGAAATAATTCTACAGATCCTACCCATTTCTCAAACACCAACGACTAATCAATTCACTTAAGTTCAATCTCACTCAACCAGATATAACCTAAGATAGCTGTTTCAAACTATTTCATTTGGCATTGCAATCCATTTCATGGACTCTTTTAAACTTTATCACTGTTACTTTTCCTCCAATGAGGAATTCAGCTCTAAGATAAATTAATTGCTTGTCACAGAACTGGACAGAGCATTTGAGGAAGAACCTGAAGCCCAAAGCGGCTAAATAACTCTCTCAAAGTTACCTCCGCTAGTTCAAGGACCAGGCCTAGGACCCCAGGACTCCACATCCACAGCCCAATATACTTATCATTTCACGTAAAGGTCTCCCTTTCACATGATACAGAATCTATTATCATTGTTTGTTTTATTACTACTCCCCCTAACACCAAAAGAAATCTGCTTCACTGCCGTCACCCAATTTCTTTTTCTTGATTGTAATTGTGACACAAGTCTGATCAAATGGAAATCAGGTGGTCAGTGAACAAACATTGACAGCTCCCTATGTGCCCTACACCAGGCACCACACTAGCAATGAAGAGAGAGTGGTGAACAAGACAGATGTGGTCTGCCCTCGTGTGACGCTCACAGACAGGATGATCTGGGCTTAAAGCTAAATTTGCTCTAGTCCGCTGACCCATCCAACAATGAGCTACAGGGTCATCTTTCTCTAAAGCATCCTAGTGCTTCATAAACACCATAATTGATTCATAAAGTAATTTAAACTTGCTGCTTACGTTAAACTATTCAGGTCCCCCAAACACAAATCACTACTAATGCAGATAAAAATAGAAATACATGAATGAGATGGGAGAATAAATTCATTTTTCAACAACTCTTTATCAAATAAGTGTCACCTCCACTATGACTGGAGGCTGAGAATTTATAGTAAATTTACAAGAGATGAGATATATATTAAAAGTCGGAGAAAATAATTTTATAGTGTAGTCTCTAAACACACCTGTTATGCTGTCACACTTGCAACTGTGTAACAATTTATAATCTAGGAATACTTTCCACACATTATCTCATTTAATCCCTCATAGCTGTTTTAAAGATTAACAAACTGATACTCAAAGAAGGAACCTGCTCAAGCTCCCAAAACTGGTAAATGACAGACCCAAAACCAAGACAGTCTCCCAATTCTAGCTCCCTAGACTTCTCTACTGAACCACAGCCTTAGTAAAAGCTCCTACCGAACCGTTTTAATTCATAATGCTAATACCACTAGAAATAATAGTTAACCTTTATTGAACAGGTACTCATACGCTAGATAATGTTCCAAGTCCTTTATATGAATGAATGATAATCATTTACACAAGAGTATATATCAGCAATACTACAGCTCAAATTAAAAAAGAATTTTTAAGTGACTAAAAAAATATTCACAAAGGGGTCCGGCCGAGTGGCGCGTTGGTTAAGAGCTGGCTTGGGACGCCAGAGGGCCCGGTTCAGATCCCCCATATGAGGACCAGTAACACTGCCCTCTACAGCTAAGATGCTGAACAACAGCTCAACCTGGAGATAGGCTGCCGGGAATCGTGGCAACGGTGTAGGCTGCAGCCCCTGATGCAGTGGGTTGCCATGGGCTATCGTGTGTAGCCAGCAGCCGCGGTGAGCGGCCATCCAGAAGCTGGCGACTGATCTGCCTCACCCGGGAAGAGCACAATGATGGTGCCAACTTGGGCCAGTGAAGCAATGTCCTCCACAACTGGACTGAAGAACAAAAGGACAGCAACTTGTCTGTTCCCCTTCCCCCAACTCCCCAGCGCTGTTCCTCTCCCCCAATTCCCCAATAAAAATCTTAAAAAAAAAAATATTCACAATGGCATTCAGAATAGAAAGCCAGTTTTAGACAACCCATTTATTGTAAGACATGCAACCAAAGGAAAGGGAGGCTGGGAGTGGAGGGGAATCGCAAGCCCCAGGGGACTCATATGGCCCAAAGGAAGAGGTTTCCCACCAGATTCCAACACTCATACTAGTTTTACAGAGCGTAAATTAACTCTGAAGAGTTAGCCAAACAGGTCACATGACTCACTGAACTTCTTTCATGCCTGCATTCAAATTTTGCAGAAGCAAGCTTGTTTGTGAGCTGTGGATGTGTCCAAAGACGCTGCGAGATGTGGGTGGTGCAGGGAACTCAGCTAATGACAGCCACAGCATGTCCTCTTGCAGTGCGTTACATAGTTCATATAAATTACCTCATTTGATTTGATCTTATGAAAACCAGAAATGAGACAGTGACTAAGTCCTTAAACAATGAGCACAAGGCAATCTAGACCTTCTTTTCCGAGGAAAGAGGAAAGCCCCCAGGATGCAGCAGAATTTGTCACGGGTCAGGCCAGCAGCCTGGAGCAAAACTGCAGCCGGAATCCTGCAGCCAGAGGCAGATAAGCAAGGGAAAATACAAGCTGAAAAGATTAAAAAAAAAACTTTCATACCATGTGTTAACTTATACAGAAACTAGTGAACAAAAGATCCACTCTCGTGTGCCTGCTCACTCTCTTGCTACTGGGGTGGTTTGCTTTCAAGGAAAAAGAAGTTGGTGAAGACTTTGCTAGATGGCCTAGGCTTGATCAGGAGGAGACAGCCCCTTTACCTGAAAACAAAGGCACCACAGGGATACTGAAAGAGGTTTGAAAAAAAAGAAAGGAAAAAAGAAAATTAAGCATCCAGGAATGACTGAAATTCCTTCCTGGTCAATTACACTGAGATTTCCAATTCATTTTGGTAAATTAAGCCAAAGTGATACAACCTAATTTCCTGCCATCTTTTAGTCTTTGGCTAGATTATTCATTCACTTCAAATCTCTCAACTGTTGTCAATTCCCCATTCAGCCTAGCACCCTCAAATGAGAAGTACATGATCATATCTAGTAGAACCTTTTAAAAATAACAACTGCTGATACTTATTACCACCAGCAATGCTGTTACTTTACAGATGAGGAAGCTGGGGTGCAATGACTTGCCCAAGATAACACAGCACTGATTTAACTCAAGCTGCCTTATATAGCTACTTGCAATCAAGCATCAATTAATTAAGAATGAACATCCTTCTGGCCCACAACAAAATCCAGTTCCCCTTTCCTTTTCTCAATAGTAAGAGAGTTTTGAACCCTCACTTCAAAAACTCAAGATCCACTGTAATGTTAATTTCGAAACTGAACTGAACTACCTCTGGTAGGAATGGATTTTAAGTTGATTTGCTGCTATTGGTGCTAGGTTTGCCTTTTTTGAAAGGTACTCTCCCTATATGACCTACCTCCAAATCCTCTTCACCAAATGGCAGGAATAATCATGCTTTGAATACAGTTCACTGAACAAATTTCCTCTAGCAGGGACCAATGGGACAGCCACGGATCAAACCCCACCTCACACCAGCACACTCATTCCAACCGACCGCACCACAGCGCCACCATCACCACCGCTGGTCCTCAGGGAGAGCAAGAAAGCAACTTTCAGACTTCAGAAAGAGCTGAAAGGGTAGTATCTTCCCCCCAAACGAAAACTGGCAAGAAAAAGCAATCCACATGCCTATTTAAACAAACAGGAACAGGCCTTAAAAGGACAAATGTAATACTATTGTTTCTTTATACCACCTACATAATATTTACACTTTCCCATAGCTGGGAAAGCACTGACTACAGTCAATGGAACTCCGAATGCACCTTTGCGGTGCCACTAACCATGGATCTGCTTAAGGCCTAAACCAGTAAAAATTCTGTTTAATTTCTCATCTCAACATTCCACTGAAATCCAAGTCCAAGAAGCCAACTGAATTTTAATTCCCTTGGAATGCCCTATTAACTGTACAACATTATGGAAGCTAACTCCATTTTAGTATTGGTAGTTTTCCTCCTATGCAATACATGTTGCTGTTGTTTTCTGTTTTCATAAAAAAATTTTGTTTATTTTGTTGAGAACTATATCATATACACATAAATTTCTCTGACAACTGACAAAATATAAAAAAAAAAAATTCCTCAAAACAAGCATTTGTAGGAAATGTTCAGAGTAAGCTTAAGTTACCTAAGAATAGGAAGATTGAGGAGGGTTCACAATCTACTAAAGTCAGAAATAACTCTTCACATCTTTTTAAAAGAGCCACTTCATTAAACTACTCTGCAAGAAGGAACAAATTAAATCAGGGCAAAGTAGGAGTTAATAAGAGTATGAGAGATGAAGCAACAATTTTCGTCAGAGGCTGGCCATAAAGGAGAAAGCGATGCCAGATTCTATCTACTTTCAGTTTTCAAAAAAACCCACCAATAAGCTTATAAGTAAACAGTATAAAAACCCTCTTTGGTAGGTGGGGTTTTTAATCCTCTGTCCTACCATTCTAGTCTATTTTTATAAGTTCAGTTGGGTTCCTCTTAATTCTACCACAGTGATTGGAACCCTGGCACTAAATGTATTGAAATTCAAAGATAAACAGGCACTTTCAGTCACCCTTTTTTACACGCTTAGTAAGAGACACATCATCCAGCTCCCCACCCTCTGGTGTATTCACAGGACGCTGATGCTTTCTTAGGAATGCCTTTCCTGTGTCATAATTAATAGGAATAACAACTATTTTGCTCCCTGTTTCAGTGATGTCAGCCTGAAACACACTCTAAGGTATTTCAAAATGCCAGACTATGTAATGTTCCTTTGGTACAAACAGGGTAAGTCAAAAAAATATCCTGAAGCTCAGCTGACCGCAAGAAAAGGGGAAGCATCTACTGAGCTAATAAATACATATGCACAGGACTCAAGAGCAGTGCTCTCTCAAGATTTCCGCCTACCTAACAGACTCATGGTCATGGCTATGCATGAACAATGCTCACACCAAGAGGAAGATCCACTCTGAAGCACAGAAAAATATTAAATTCAATGTTAATTAAGGGAATGCAAATTAAATAACAATGAGGTGCCTTTACAAAGTTTCCCCCTCTATTTTAATGGCTGTAGCCAGTGGAGCTAAGGGTGCAGAAAACTAGTCAAAAAATCGAGTCTTACATTGGCAATATGTAACTAGAGCCATAAAAATGGTTATATGCTCATGCTCAAAAATTCTATTTTGTACATCCATCCTAAAAAATGAATGCATAATGGAAAAGGTTTCTTGCACAAGATGTTCGCCACAGTCTTACGTACAGTAGCAAAAACTAGAAACATCCAAGTTTTCCAATATTTGGGGAATAATGCCTATTCAAGAAAATACAATGTAGACCTCAAAACAACAGCTCAAATCAAGCAGCAACACCTCATAATTCTAAGTTTAAGTAGCAGGATTTAAATTCATCAGTGCAGTATTCCTCAAAAAGTAACATTGGGTCGTCGGGAAAGTCATGACGTATTTTTCTATGTTTTTCAATGCAAAAATGTGTCATGAGTGAGTTTCCTGACGACCCAATAGTATTACCATATGACTGGCCAATGCCACTTCTGGGCATGTATCTGAAAAAATTGAAAGCAGGGTCTCTAAAAGATATCTGTACACCCATGCTCAAAGAAGCATTATTCACAGTAGCCAAAGGGTGAAAGCCACACAAATGCCCATGGATTGACAAATGGATAAATATTAATAAAATGTGTTATACACATACAACAGAATATTATTCAGACTTAAAGGATGGAAATTCTGACATTTACTACAACATGGATGAACGCTAAGTAAAATAAGCCAATCGAAAAAAGACCAATACTGTATGATTTCACTTATATGAGGTATCTAGAATAGTCAAACTCAGAGAAACGGTCGAATGGTGGTTGCCAGGAGCTGGGGGAGGAGAAATGGGGAATTGTTTAATGGGTTTTCAGTTTTCAGTTTGCCAAGATGAAAAAACTCTGGAGACTGAACATACAACAATGTAAATATACTTAACACTAATGAGCTATACACTTAAAAATGGTTAGGATGGCAAATTTTGTTATGTGTAAACCACAACTTTTTAAAATGTCAGTACAGTATGATTATACGTATGTAAAACAGACACATGAAAAAAACCTAGGAAACAATTTCGCGACATATCTGGATTAGGATAGTAAGATAATGCACCATTTCCCCCCAAACTCTATGATGTGATTTTTATAGCACTCGCTATTAAAAAGAATTTAAGAACATATTGTTCTACCTACCCATAAAAACCAAAAGCTTAAAGACCTTCCAGGAAAAAAAAATGCCATGCTTATGAGAAATTACTCAGTTTGTTTAGCATATATCAAAAAGATGGAGCCATATTTTGACTCATTACAACAGATGCGAGATGATCTATATAGACTAACTAAACTCCACGAGAGCAGGTTTCAATCTGTTTTGTTCACTGAATCCCTAGAACCAGTCTAGCACATTATGAATATTCACTAGACACTTGGGAAATGAATTTAGAAAACTACCTTCACAATCTTTACACACACACACACACACACACACACACACACACACACACAAACGCACGCGCACGTGCGTGCACGCACACACACAGACTTTGCCCAACCTGCATTAATTTCATGAAAACACTTTGCTGATTACATTCTAAATCTCTTAAATCCAAGATCTTCTAAATCTATTCTTCTGTTCTCCAATTTCCAAATTCATCCTTTTTCCTCCTCTAATTATCTTACTTAGTTTAGCATCTGGAAAAAGAACTGAGTGCTTCAATGTATAATCAGTAAATTATTCTTAGCCGACTAAATCATGTAGCAGCAGTAAGCAATTACATGCCATAAAATGCATATTACTCTTTCTGTTTTAATACTCCATGACATAATGAGCCCTAGTCTCTGTAAACTGAGTGCAAAGTTGCAGTCTGAATAACCTATCAGCTCAATGTGAAAAAAAGGGAAGTTCCCCCACAAAAGTTTCACAACCCCAAAATGCTGGTATGTGTGACCCAAGAGAAGCTGAGAAGAAACTATTTCTAACAGTAAAGGACAAGTTCCCCATTCACAAAGAAAAACTTCCCCAGCATGCCAGGCTGGCACCCCATCCAACCATCCACCCACCAACCCACCCACCCATCTATCTTCAGCCATCTAGATGCTGGAGATTCAAACCACCAGCACAAACCAACAGTTCTGTTTTAGCAAACAGCACTCTCCAACAGAATATAATGTGAGCCTCATATGTAATTTAAAATTTTCTAATAACCATGTTAAAAAATAAACAGATTGGGCCGGCCGAGTGACTCAATTGGTTAAGAGCGTGAGCTCTGAGCAACAGGGTCTCCGGTTCAATTCCCACATGGGACAGTGAGCTGCACCAGAGTTGCGCTGCCGCTGAGCTGCCAACAGGTGGCAGATGGCTCAGCTGGCAAGAGCACATGCTCCTAACAACAAGGTTGCTGGTTCGACTCCCGCATGAGATGGGAGGCTATGTCCACCTGCAATTAAGATTGAACACAGCACCTTGAGATGTGCTGCACCTTGAAATGAGCTGCCCTGAGCTGCCTACGGGTGGCCAGATGGTGACTGGACTTGGAGCTGAGCTAGCTGCGCCCTCCACAACTAAGACTGAAGGACAGCAACTTGGCTGTTCCCCTTCCCCAATTCCCCAATAAAATCTTTAAAAGAAAAAACAATAAACAGGTAAAAACTCATTTTATTTAACTCAATATATCCAAAATATTATCATTTCAACATATAATATTAAAAATTATTGTGATACATTGTATATTCTCTTTCCTTTGTCTTGGAAATCCAGTGTGTATTTCAGACTTACAGCACACCAATCCATTCTGGCGGGTCACTCCTCAAGTGTGCCATCACTGTATGTGGCTGCACAGTACAGCTTTAGAATGATGCCCACTTCTACTTCAGAATCACCTGTAATGTTTTTACATGTATTTCACATTTTAATCATGTTTTATGAGCTCGGACATCCTTCTTAGTACATCTCTGGCCTTCTCCACTTAAAAAAAGAAATCTAACAAATAAACAAAAACCATTTAACTATCCACTAATAGCCAAACCAGAAGCCACTTAACTATTAAGACAAACCTGGAAAATTAACCTCGTTCAAGAATTTGGTAAACTCTGGTTACAGTTATTAACTCTGTTTAACCCATTTTATATCCTTAGCATGACTATGTTTCTGTTGGAACATAGTCACCCACAATTTCAGGACAAGTGTCAACAGGGAAACATGACTAGTTTTTCAGAGATACACTTTTCAGTCAACATTTCACACAATAGGTGTGCTCCTGAAAAACTGTGAACAGTTAAAAGTTTCCTTTACACTAAACGAACAGCTCTTTACAGGAAAATTAGAGAGAGGTTTTAATTTGTCTATTTGATAACCTTCTAAAAAACATTACTAAATGAGGCTAGAAACTTCATTTTGTTCACTGCTCTATCCCCAGAGCCAAGCCTACGTGTGTGCAGCACATAGTAAGCACTCGATAAATTGTTGAATGCATTAATGACTAATGAGCTTTCTTAAAATAAGGGGAAAATATATAAAGTGACATATCTAACTAGTAATAACAGACATCACCAATATCGTCCACTTTTAAGATAGTGTAGAGTTTACGGTCTAGTTGGGAGAGGGCGAAAAAGTATGTACATTTGTGTATAAAGGGAAATTAAGAATACCAAGTACTGGGACAGCTGTCCATAAAAAGTAGTCTTTTATTTGTCTACTAAGTGCAGGCATTTATTTTATGTGTTGGTAAACATGCTTGTCTCAATCCTTATTAAAGAAAATATAACAACAAATTGTAATTATTGCTGTGAAGGAAACGAGCAGCGGGCTTTAAGAGGCAAAGAGTGCCTACTTGGGAAGACTTCTCTGAGAAGGTGTCATGTACGTTGACACGTGACTGACGGAAGCAATTTCAGGCCCAGGTTCTATAACAAGGAATAATTTGGATCCTGAAAGGAACCAAGAGAAGGCTAATATCACTAGAGACTTAGTTACATGTTGTTATTTAAAAGTTGCTGCATCAGACAGCTGGGCCTTGTTAATATAGGCAATGTTGGCTTAGCCAGAATAAAACCACCTACTAGGCAACGTATATTAGGCCTTCAATGAGACAAGGACACAACAGACTAAGTTAGCTAAGATATCATTTAAGAGCAGCTCCTCTGCGTGTATCTACCATATACCCTGTAAGGTCTTTTCACCATCCCTTCCGAAGAGGGGCTGGCCAGCTAACAACGTTGGGCCAAATCCAAAGTGAAAAGCAAGCCTCAAACTGGGGCTTTATCAAACGACAGCCACTTTATGTAGGAAGTTGGGGGTAAGCACGAGCTGCTGCTCAAGGCGAAGAGTTGATGATCCCACTATAGTACAAAGCATTTGGTCAGCCTCGTTTTTTTCTTCCAGAAAATGAACATTTACAGTTAGGACATGCACTGACTGCCAAAGGAAGTCTAAAAAGAATAACCACATTATTGGATATTTTTAGCTTTTCCTTTCATAAATGTTTTGTGTCACTGCTTTCCAAATAGTAATTGCAAATCTTCCAACTTAACCAGAAGAAAAAAATGGGAGTAAAGAGTATATTGTTTGTACATGAGGATATGTGACACTGGTGACTAATTTTCTTTTGAAATTCAGTTAAAGGAATGAGTCTTTGTGAGTCCTGCTCACACAAACTCAAAATTCTAGTGGATTAATACTGTATAAGAGCAGCATATATCAGACACAGAGACGAAATGTGCAAATCACGATGCACCAGGCAAAAGGACTGGGGGAATGTTTATGTTAAAAAATATAGGGATTAACCCACTTCAGACTGAAAGACACACACAGACTGAAAGTAAAGGGATGGAAAAAGATACTTCATGCAAATGGAAACAAAAAAAGCTGAAGTAGAAATACTTATATCAGACAAAACAGACTTTAAAACAAAGACTATAACAAGAAACAAAGACATTTCATAATGATAAAGGGATCAATCCAACAAGAGGATATAAACCTTATAAACATTTATTAAGCCAATGTAGGAGACCTAAATACATAAAGCAAATATTGACGGACATAAACTTATGGAGAGATCAACAGTAAAACAGTAATAGTAGGGAACTTTAACACCCCATTTACATCAATGCGTAGATCATCCACAGAAAATGAACAAGAAAATAGTGGCCTTAAATGACACATTAGACCAAATGGATTTAATTGACATTTTTAGAACATTTCACCCCAAAGCAGCAGAATATACTTTCTTCTCAAGTGCACATGGAACGCTTTCCAGGACAGACCACATGTTAGGCCACAAAACAAGTCTCATCAAATTTAAAAGCCTGAAATCATATCAAGCATCTTCTCTAATCACAGTGGTATGAAAACTACCGTATTTGCCGGCGTATAAGACGACTGGGCGTATAAGACGACCCCCTAACATTTCCACTCAAAATACAGAGTTTGTTATATACTCGCCGTATAAGACTACCCCCTCTTCCGCACACCTTCCACATACCAAATAAAAGGTAAAACAATATCAGATTTGATTTGGCCCACTGAAGTGCAAACAAGCGTATTGTATTTCGTGTCACCACATAACCGTTTTGGCGATGTTGAGCCACCATGTCTGCTACATGTTTTTCGAGTTCTGGCCAGTGTGGGGTGCCTCTTCTTAATGCACACTTACCCCTTGGCATACTCTTTAATGCTTTCTCATTTGATTTCCAGTCCCGAACCATCTTTTCTGTTACTCCATATTGTCTTGCAGCAGCACAATTATTATTTTCCTTAGCAAAGTTTATAACTTTCAGTTTAAAATTTGCATCATACTTCTTTCTTTTGGCTGGTGCCATGATAGGGATGATAGGGGTTTGACTGGTCGACATTTTCTATGCTGTACTGTACAATGGTGCAGTATTGTGGTTGGCTGTTGGCTGTATACAAAGCCTGATTTGATTGGTCCCTGCTCCCTGTTTGCCCGCCCTGTCACTATAGCAGTCTGGTCCACCCTTGCATCAGCATCTCCCTGGGACCTCACTAGTGCGCAAGTGTGAGCTCTTCAACATTCTAACAGGCACCATGATAGCGCAAAATCGCGAATCTTCAATGCATATGTAAAGAAATATACGGTAACCCGAATTTACCACACTCGCAAAATTGCACACAGCCGACCATACACCCAGTATGGTATCGCGATTCGCGATTTTGCGCTATCATACTGGGTGTATGGTCAGCTGTGTGCGATTTTGCGAGTGTGGTAAAATCGCATAACAGCAAAATCGCATAACAGCCGAGCATACACCCAGCAGCGCTGCTGATGCCTGAACGGTATGTGGAATGAAGTGGGCGGGCATCGGGAGGCCACTATGGCACGGGGCAAGCACTATGGGCAGTCTATCTGAAGTGTACCTGGCGTATAAGACGACCCCCCACTTGGAGGCATATTTTTCAGGGCCAAAAAATCGTCTTATACGCCGGCAAATACGGTAGAAACCAATTACAAGAAGAAAACTGAAAAACAAACACATGGAGGCTAAATAGCATGCTACTAAACAATGAATGGGTTAATAACAAGATCAAGGAAGGAATCAAAAGATACCTTGAGACACATGAAAATGAAAACACAATGACCCCAAATCTGTGGGAAACAGCCACAGCCGTTCTAAAAGGGAAATTTATAGTAATACAAGCCTACCTCAAGAAACAGGAAAAATCTCAAACAATCCATCCTTACACCTAACGGAACTAGGAAAAGAACAAAGCAAGCCCAAAATGAGTAGAAGGAAGGAAATAATAAAGATCAGAGTGGAAATAAACAAGAGTCTCAAAAACAATACAAAAGATGGATGAAATCAAGAGCCGGTTCTTTGAAAAGATACACAAAATTGAAAAACCTTCAACCAGATTCATTAAGGAAAAAAGAGAGAGGACCCAAATAAATAAAATCAGAAATACAAAATGATAATAATACAGGGATTAAAAAGTTAGTCTAAAATGTTAGGCTAGCCCAAATACTTTTGTTGTTGTAAACCGTTCTTCTTTTGTCCCCAAGGCTCTATTGCCAAAACTTCTAATGGAAACACTGAATAGAGTAGTATAACTTACTACTGTTGATTCTAGCAATAAGACAGTACCAAATGAAGAGCCATAAAAATATTTAAATTATAATAAGGAAAGAACTCACGGGGCAAACTTGAGGCCGATTATGTGGAGTCTCATAGACTTGCCTTATTAAACAATTCTTGAGTATAAATGTCAAAAAGTGAGAGTGGTTCAGAAGACAATTTCAAGTTTTTCAAGGCCTCTGGACTCAGTTCTACTTCTAAAGCAAAAACAAGTTTCTCATTTCCTTATTTCTACTAACTACCAAAGGCTCAGGAAGAAAAGTGATCACTTTAGATATGGGATAAGATGTGCTCCAACAGATTAATAATTTTAGCCAATTTCTACTCTTGGAAGTCTAAATAGTATGTCCTGTATTTATAGGTAGTTTGATTTTGTTGGAAAATCAGTAAAGGAGAATTATGAATTACAGAACTGCCCACATTCTAGCTTCTGCTTGAAATAGCAATATAGTGAACCCACAAATATGAATTATGAACACTGTAATGAAGATATATGCAGAAAATGGGAGGATCAACATTTTGAGACGCTGCTAAATTATCAATTTCCACATTTGCAAATGGAAAATCAAATTTTTAAATTACTTTATAGCCAAGAAGTAACAAAAAGGAAAGTGGCATTTGTGTCAGAAAACTGGAGTTCCAACCTTTCCCCTAAGTGTGGCCCTGAGACACATCACTTAACAAGGCCTTTTCACCTTTCATTATTAGGTTAATGCTCCAGAGCATTCTTGGGAGAATCATTAGATAGAGTACATTTAAAACCCTGTAAAGAGCTAATTAGCATCAAACCAGGAAAGCATTCATCCATTCAACTAATGCTGCATTCAATGACCAACCACCATGTGTCAGGTACGGACCTGAGCCCTGTGGATATAGCAATGAACATGACATTCAAATTGCCACAAACAGGCCATGTGTTCATTCCCTTTATAACCTCCATACAGGTTGTTAGCCCTTTTCCTTTTTAAAAAAAAAGAGGGTACTAACAGAAAATAACATGATAACAGTTGCTTTATATCTGCAAAATTGTTGTTATTGTTGGAGACAGAAAAAGTTGGGCTATGTTCCTTTGCCTGACAAGAGAAAAGACATTTCTCACCCCCTCCCCCTTTCTCCCTATCCTGCATTACCACAAACATCTAGCTTTCTCTGGGTATTTTCAAGAGTTCTAGAAACTACATTTTCCTGGTTTTTCCACCAGGTGGTTCAGCACCAAAAAAAAAAAAAATTATCAATAATAGATCCTTATGGCAACACCTCTCTTAATACCTCTCTAAAGATAAATTTCACTACTACACCTTATGTCAGAGAGCTTACCTTATTCTTATAATCACCAGCATACAAAAATGAAAAAGGTTTATCTAACCTTAGGTTGAAAATGTTCTATATTAAGAGTGCCTTGCTTTATATTTATAAATTTTACTTAATTCACAAATCTTATCAATCAATTCTTTTAAATAAACTAAAGTACCCACTAAAATTCAGAGTTTACAAGATTTTCTCCACCTGGCAAATAAATCCTATAACTCAGCATTCCATGTGTTATGTTGGAAAAGGAAATACAGAGGCAATAAAACTTCAGAATACACATATTAAGCTGTTCAAGCAAAGAAAGAGGTCTTACTATCCTGATTTTCAGCACATATACATTTTAATGTTAGAGTAATTGTAAATGTTAAATAAATAACATGAGTATAACATATATTCTAGATGAATATTACATAAATTCACGAGTATAACACAAGCATTGTATGTGTCTAAACCCGGGGAAAAAATGGATGTTTTTACTTTTTAAAGCACTAAAGCATTCTCCTACCATTCCAACCTGGATACCTGGCCCTGCTGATGGAGCTTCTCATGGCGATGACTAGCCACCTCGGGAATAGACTTCAAACCAACACAACCATCTCTAACAAGCTCTAGTAAAGTGTCAAATAGTGAGAGCAACGTAAGTGGAAGGAGAAAATACAAAAGGGAAAAAAGGAGAGGCCAAGAAAGGAAGAGAAAAGCAAACTGAAAAAAGCACAGGAAAATGTAATTCTTCCATAACCGATGGTGGAAGGTTCGGTATTGCTGATTTCCAAACATCACAGCAAACTCTCACCATTAGAATATACTCTACTGAAAATAAGAGCTCATTTGCTATGGACTGAATGCTTGTGAACCCTCAAAATTCATATGGTGAATCCCTAATGTGGTAGTATTTGGAGGTGAGAACTTTGGGAGGTGTTTAGGTCATGAGGGAGGCCCCCATAATAGGATTAGTGTCCTTTTAAGAGGAAGAGAGGTAGCCCTTACTCCATGTGAGGACACTGCAAGAAGTCAGCTGTCTACACGCCAGGAAGTCCAAGGGGTCCTCACCAGAATCCAACCATGAAGGCACCCAGATCTCTGACTTCCAGTCTCCAGAACTGTGAGAAATATTTACGTCACCTAATCCATGCTATTTGTTACAGCAGCCTCCGAGGACTCAAGACGTCACTCAAGGTAACTAGTAAACCGTGTGGTCTTAAAACTTAGAAACAATAAAGAGGAATGACTTCACTCAGTTTCACCTGGACTTCACTCAGGATCACCTGCTACTGATTAAAGGCACCTGACTTCACTCTCGCCCTTCACCAGCCCCTCTCCCTTCTTCTGGTTTGGGAGTTAAGAGATTTAAAAAACTAGAACTTCCGAATCATAAAAGGAAATTTGACCTCAAAAAGTGGTTTAAAAAACTTTAAGAGGTCTGGCAAGGAAACCCTAGCACATTACTCTGTCCTCTCCCCGCCCATAACTCATCATCCGGCCATGAACGATTTTCCTTGCTTCGAGTCTCCAGCACTGTCTGACAGTAATGTTTGGTGCACGCCTGGGTTGGTTTTTTTTTGTGTTTTTTTTTTTAAGAGCAACCAATTTGTTCCATTACAGCCTCTTCTAATCTGATGTGAGCCTGGCTGGGTTGGCAGGGCTTCCTGGTGTGGCTCCAGGATCAGGAGGCCGCGCCATCAGGCGTCAGACTTAGAAGCCCAGCCCAAGTGCCCCGTTTGGGGAAAGCCTCCCTGAAAAACACGGTAATGGTCGGCGAAATTGACCCAACTTCCCTTCCCATCTTTTCCCAAGTCATGCTTCCCACGGCATGCTTCCTCCAAAAAAGGGGAAAAAACCGGCCTAACACTCAGCCTCTCGCCTGCTAGTATCTACCTCGTACCGGAACTTGTTTGCAAAACCTTCGAGGCACCTATAAATCCGACTTTACAGTAAACGGACAATCTTGAGTCCCGCAACAAAAGACTTAGTGAGCGTCTACTATTGTCAGGCCCCGAGTTTCTCGCAGCTCTCTCAGCGCTCGCTCGCTCGCTCGCTCGCTCGCTCCCTCGCTCGCTCGCTCCCTCCCTCCAGGCGCCTGGACCAGGAAGGTAGGAGAGGCAGGTTACCACGGCCACCCGTGGTTAATACACAGCCCACCAAGCCGCTAAAGGGACCACAGGCCCCTGAACTGGCCAAGAGACCGCCAGCACGAGCACCCAACCGTTGACTCTGCGGGGGGCGCGAAGGGCGTTCCGGGGCGCAGGGGAAACGCCGGGAGTGGCCCGGAGACGCCTCCTCGCCCAGAGCAGCTCCCCCGCAGCCGGCTGCCCCAGGCGGAGCCGCAGAGGCCATCTGGCGCGGAAGGCAGGAGCCAGCCCTCGGCCTGCCTCCCCGCCCTTCCTTCTCCGTCCCTCGCCCGGGACGCCCCCGGTGCACTCCGGCACGCCCACAGGCACAAGCTCAAAGCAAGACCCCGGGATCCACAAAGGCAGAAGCCGCTTCTCCGCGGCCGCCCCCTCCTCTTTCCCCGCAAGCATACTCTCCCCGCCGAGACACGTGGCGTCGGGGGTCCCGCCGCGCGCACCACTCACTTGCTGGCCGGTGCGGGGCTTGCCCTGGGGCGCTCTCCTAAAGAAGGAGGTCCTGGCGGTGAAGAAGAAGTCCTCGGCGTCCTCCTCCAGGCTGCTGTAGCCGCTGCTCATGCTGCTGGTCCCGTCACGCGCGGGCCGCCTCCCCGGGGCGCAGGCGGCCAGGCAGGGGGTGCCGCGCCCGCCCGCCCTGCGAGGTTCCCGGCGCGCGGCCCCGAGCCGCCTGCGGGCCGTCCTGCTGCAGCTGCGACTGCCGCTCAATCCAGCCGTCCCGGGCCCCTCCTGCCGCCTCCCCGTCGGGCTCCTGGCGCGGCTGGGGCCTTGGAGCGGCTGGCGACCCCGCCTCCCGGGGCCCCGCCCCCGCCCCGCGTGCTCCTCCTGGTGGGGCTCGGGACACGCCCCCGTGTGGTTGCAGGTCGGGGCGGGCCACCCGCCTCTCCTGGCTCGCTGCTCTTCCCTTACAGCGCTGGTTGAACCCGGAAAGCCCGGTTCAATGACTGCGTCTGGTGGGGCTAGTGTTTGGGGTGGCTTCCCCAACCTCCCGGAAACGGGCAATTCCTCTGTGATCAGTCCACCCGCCCCCTGCTCTGATAGCTCGGGTTTTGGGGAGGGCCGGAGTAGAGCAGGGAGCTTTCTCTGTTGTCACCACATTACGCGCCCCTTCCCGGGATCCAGCGGGTGGCTGTAGAGAATGCCTGGCCAAGGGGCCCCCAGATCCTCTGGCGTCCTGCAGCGGTATCGCCGTGTACTGAACCCCGGCAGCTCGCCCCTCCAGAGGGTTAAAAGTTAGCGGAGACGATTGGGTAGGTAACAAGTGGGTTGAGTTTATTCAAATGAAAACATCCTGTTAATTCTGTTCAGCTTCGGTCTTTTCGCTGTAGCCCTTCTCTCTAGCGAGGGTTCGTTCCCAGATAAGGACAGCCAAGGTCATTAGGATCTTAGAGGCTACTTGGTTCAAAGGGGGGACGGGAGTGAACTAGTTCTATAGTTCGAGCACTTATTAAACGTGCCTTTTAAATGCCCTCTTCCACAATCCGCTTTAAACCGACAAGGCATGGTTTCAGTGATGGGGTGCAGAGTTCAGGGAATTCTATTTACCTCCTACAAAAAAAAAACACGCAAAATTTTCCTCCAAGTCACCTTTGGGTACCAGTCATTTATACCTTGCTGTTATTGAATTTATTTAAATCACACTAATTTCCTCGCAGCGATCCCGATTGAAAGGAAGTTGCGTTTTTGTTTTTGTTTTGCCGTTTTAACAGTTTATTTTGAAGTTCATTTTTAAAACAAAGTTAAAAACAATCTGAAAAAAACTACACAGAATACACTCATTAAATAAATATGGTGATTAAATCAAAATAAGGAAAGTATGTTTTCTTCTGCAGCTCCAGTAAGAAGTTGTTATCCTGACGGTTCTTATACTTCCAAGGGAGGGGAGGAGGGGGGAATTAAAGCTGCCTCTTACTCATGTAAATTTACAGTAAAAACCAAATTTTTCTGTTCTTCCCAATAAGTCAAACTGTGTCTTGTTTTTAAAAAGATATGATGCTAGGAATTCAATGGGATTTGGTGGTCTTTCCTTCCCAAACACAGCAAGTCCCTGTAATAAGATAGGCACAACTGTCTGATCCGGGTAGGCACGAGTTGGCAGACTGGAGATACGCTGTTTTGATAACTTTTCTACATTGATCTCATTTTCTACTATTCTCTCGACGTTATCTGTGAGACCTGAGACTGACTGTACTCAGAGTGAGGATTTTCTGCAACCTGCGTCTGTCCCCCGCTGCATCTGCTCTGGCTCCATGGCGGACCCTGCAAGTCACAGTTCCCGGATATCTGTCTGATCCCGAGTTGTCCATCCCTAAGAGCTTTGCACTGCCCCACCAACTCCCGGTACAAACTGCCTCCGCCATGGAAAGGAGGTGGTTTTGAAGCTTCAGCACCGCTATGGTAAGCAGACTTCAGGAGAGGTTTCATTAGGAGGGGAAGAAGGGTTAGGAAACAGAATTTTCACCCATTATAAGCTAAACTTTCTTGCATTATCTCTAATCCTCGAAACAACTCTAGTAGAAAGGTAGATAGTACTATTTGGTGCTCATTTTATACCAAGAGCAGCTGAGGCTTAAAGAGAGAAAGGTAGCTGGAGGGGGCAGCGCTGGGCCCATTCTGATCTGAAGTTCTTCAGATACCCTTCTAGATCCTCTGCTTCATCCCTGGTCACATGGTCATTCGTGGACTAGTGGGAGGGAGAGCTGGACGGGAGATGATGGGAAGGAGGAAAATGGCTCAGGAGTCATCCTATCCCCAGCAGAAAGAAGGCTTGCAAACCTGCTCTCCCTTCCTTCAGCTTACTCACACATCTAGTTTGTAAACTTGTCTTAACCACAAGTGATTCACAACTCCATGAGGCAGGCATGGCAGTTGCAGCCCATTTTAAAGATCCTGAAAAATTAAAGCCTTCCTAGTGAGGGGAAGCAAAGTTTGCCACCCTAAAATATCTCTTTTTTAGATACTATTTTAACCTAGTAATTTTTAAATATGACTTGAGAAAAACTTTCAAACTTCCCCCTAACTGCCTAAAAGTATTTAAATAGAGGCTCTGCTCCAGAAAAGGAGCTATTATAACAGATAACTGTAGTTAATATGAACTATATGAGGTGTAATAGACAGGGAACACATAGCAAGGACCTTTTGATCAAAGTCTTGTCTGTGTCCTATTGTTAAAGATGGCCCAGAAAACACTATTTTACCAAACATTTGCTTTTCCATCTCCATGTGAAGTGCCTTCCTCCACTTTGAAGTCCCAAACCACAATCCACCCTTCTCCTTAGTTCAAGATGGCATATGAACTGACAAGTCTGTCCTGGGGTCCCATATTCTTATGGAACCTCCGTGTGTTCATATGTAATAAATTTGGTCATTTACTCCTGTTAATCTGTCTCGTGTTAATTTGATTATTAGTCCAGCCAAAAGAATTTAGATGGGTAGAAGAAAATTATTTTCCCTCCCCCACACTCGCCACACAACTACTGAGTAATTGCCTGGTCTAAGCTGACCCCTATGTGTTATGTCATGAACATCACCTAATGTAAGGGGATAAGAGAATTTACTTACTTCGTATTAGATTTTTGTTATTTGGTTTCCATTATTGGGTTCCATCATGTAATGGTTAGCACTCTGGACTCTGATTTCCATTATTTAATTAACATAATTAATTATGTTAAAGACTTATTAAAGACTCCAACTTAAGAGCCATGCATAGGTAAAAGAATTTAAGTAACTTGTTTTATTGTAGATGGAAATTATTTTAAACAGTTTCTGAATACTCTGAGGAAAAATATTAGGAGGAAAAATACATTAAAGTGATTTATGATCCACCATGCCATAAAAAAAGATATTTGATGATATTATTTTTGAGTTCCAAAGGGCAATTAATTTTCCTGTCAGCACACCATCAGAATCAGTTATAATAAAAAGACATAATTGAATAATGAAGTAGAAGCACTGCCTTTAAACAACAAAAAGCAAAAACTGAAGGAAGGAAGAATTGGCATTCTGTTTCCTAAAACAAGGATTATAATCGTATTTCTATATTTTTCTGGCAGTATTCTTGATTTTAAAATATTATGAATTTAACATTTGGATCATGAAATTAGTATTTGTCTGTAAAAATTCAAAATGTCACATTCAGCAACTAAACATTTTTAACATTTAAAATTCAGGGAAGGGGGTGGAATAAATAAATGTATGCAACCAAATTCAGCTTTGAAAGAACTTACTGTCAAACACAGAATAGAATTTATAAGTGGGCTCTATTATTATAAATGTTCCAGTGACACGAGAGCCTAATGATTTAGATTTACAGCCTAGTAACCTTTTATTTAAATGGGGAATATATTTAAAACTTAATAAATATATGCAAATATTATAAATGCTAATGTTTTATAAATTTAATCATCCTGTACATAAAAGCATTTTCCTTAGTTTAATGTAAAAGTAGAGGCTGTAGCAACAGTTTACACTTCTTAC